>NW_018023274.1:8478-13714 GCF_002006095.1 Pseudomyrmex gracilis | reverse complement strand
AATAAAGCTAAAATCGCTGGAGGCACTAATGGCTATACCAAAAACCGACTTCCAGAAAAGCTTCGAGGGGTGGATCAAACGCTGGCACAAATGCATCGCAGCCGACGGGGACTACTTTGAAGGGGACAACTTGAATTTTGAAGAATAAAGATGTACTTTTCTTTTTATGAATAAATTCCGGTTATTTTTTGATCACGGTAGTATATATACACATGTAACATGTTCAACTTGTAAATTTTTACGAGTATTTTTTTGAATTGAAATCTCAATTCTTAATTCATATGGGATGCTGGATTTGCATCCAGCCGGGAGATATCCGGGGTCTCTCATATGTGAGAGACTCCGGATACCCTGCTATCTAATTTTTAAAATATTACGAAAAAATCTCCTCGCCCAGGAGTCGAACCTGGAATCTCCGGCTTTCCGTACCATCGTCTTCCCTGTTAGGCCACCGAGGCACTTGGAATTAGTCTCGCAATACTCATACATATATCGAAGATGGTCTGATACTGGTGATAACGCTTATTTTTCAGTTATTATTTCACTTTTACTGCAATGCTGACTGGTTTGGTTTTGTATGTGACATAAGCCGCGCAGGTCAAACACGTCTGTTGTAGTTTTCGGTGCAGCCACGCCAAGTTTTTTTGCCTTAATTATTTTTTATGTATCGACTTTTCACAAAAACCAAAGTTTACCTATTGATACAATGATTTTATATTTGTTAGTTTTTACATAATGTGTTTAACTAATATATCTTAATATATATTATTTTATATAATGTTTTTAATTAAAATGTACACAAGTGTAGTTGGTGCTATGTTTGATATCACTTCTTTTGTAAAACAGAGAGATTTTGTAGAGAAAGATAAGTTTGTTTGGCGTGTACTCGGCGCCTTTTTTTCCCTTTTTTAAAAAGGTAAGTTTTACGAGATACCACACTTTTTGTAGAGTATACGTTTATTTTCAAATTCATCTTCTTTTCTACTCTATCTTTTTTTTTTCAATTCTTAACAATAGTAAAATATTTAGTTTTTTATTTTTCCCGAGAAAAGAATGTAAACATTTGTAGCACCTTTAGGCCAATGGCGTTTTCTAATTTGCAAATACTAACTTACGTTACAATCTAAAACATAATAAAAGTATTAATTGTGAAATAAATAATATAATATATAATTAAGTATACTGACTTACGTTCCTCATGGTGGTTTTTTTAATGATTACTCCCCCTCGCTGCGTTCTATCTCTTGAACTCTCGCGACTTCTTTCTCTCTCACATTCTCTCACTCACTCTCTCTCTCTCTCTCTCTCTCTCTCTTTCTCTCTCCCACTGTCTCTCTCTTTCTATTTTTTTCTCTCACTTTTTTCCCCCTCTCTTTCACTGTCTCTCATTGTATCACTCTCTCTTACTCTCTCTCACTTTCTCTTCCATTCACTCTCACTCTCTCTCTCACTATCTCTCTCACTCTTTCTCCAACTCTCTCCCACTCTCTCTCCCACTCTTTCTCACTCTCTTTTTCTCTCTTTCCAACTCTCTCTTACTCTCTCTCCCACTCTCTCTCACTCTCTCCTGAACTCTTTTACACTCTCTCTCTCGGTCTCTCGCACTCTTTCTCTCTCTCTTTCGCACTCTCTCGCACTCTCTCGCACTCTTTTTCACTCTTTTTCACTCTTTCTCACTCTTTCTCTCATTCTTTCTCACTCTCTCTCGCATTTTCTCTTATTCTTTTCCATTCTCTATCACTCTCTCAGGATTTATCTCATCCTCAATTTCATGAAAAAAACCTTAAATTCATTATAAACATTTTAATTGATAATAATTACTCTCTACAATTTATCTTCAATATTATTAACAATAGAATAAAATTCATCATTAACAACCAACTTAAAGACACATCGATACAAGTATCGGACACTATAAAAAATCATGAAGAGAAAAAGAAAGCATTTTTTGTGCTGCCTTTCATCAATGGGTTGGCTGACTCATTGTCAAACACTATAAAAAATAGAAAGAACTTCACGTTAGTATATAGAAGTATCAATAAATTAAACATGTTCATTAAAGCTATTAAAGACTCTATTGAACACGATTCAAATAAAAATATCGTATATTGCATTAAATGCAATTCTTGTAACGCGACATATAGGCCAAACGAAGAGAAAATTAAAAACAAGAGAACACAGAAACCAGATCAATCGAAAATCGGAAAATCAATCTGTGATCACGGAACAGAGACTCAAAAACAACCATGGTTTTCAATGGGATAATGTGCAAATTTTGGACCGTGAAAACCATTTGAATAGGAGATTGATTTCGGAGATGATAAATATTAGATTACAGACTAATGCTATTAACATAATGGCAGATACGGAAAATTTAAAACCTTATTTCTCCTTTAGAGTCTCTCAAAATAAAACAAAATGTTGGTCATGTTTGCGAGGTGTGTTGTTTCGTACCCACACATACCCATTTTAATGTCAGAGGGGGGATTTAGACATATAAGACCTATATTGTAAGGGCTGAGCATCAGTACTTTGTTTATCTTTTTGACACTGTTGTGTGTTCACAAGAAAACCATCTCGACACGTGAAGCGAAGTACTGATGTACAGTTCAATCTGAATTGAGTGAGTTTTTGTTTATTGCTTATTTGTGGTTCATTGTTTATTGCGATTGTGTTTAGTTTTGAATTCTGACTCATTTGTGTATTTTTTTATATTATACTATATAGAATTAATAATGTCACTGAAGAAGACTCAATCCAGGAGTCGAAACGTCTGACATTAATAAAGAAACATTCACATACACTGAAATCCAGTATTTTTTGCCTCGTATCGGCCGTTTCATCGATTATTATTCTATTTAACAATTTCACGAGGTCCACAACATTACTATTTATTAAATCATGCTGCCATGGAAATTAAGTTATTTAAAATTCTTAAAAAAGTCAGGATTAATCATGGTCTCTGTGAAACTAGGTGGTAGGGTTGATTATTCATCATATAATTCTCTAGAGTAAAGAACAGAAAGAATTGAAAATACGTAAGCTTGAATAATTGATACGGAGATTTCAAGAATAAATAATAGAAGTTGTCTTATAATTATAATAATTAAAAAAGAGATTTCTTGCCCTGTTGATCCTAAGAGTGTTAGAAGGAGGTGTCCAGCAATTATGTTAGCAGTTAATCGAATTGCTAAGATGAAAGGTCGAATAATTAATCTGAATGATTCAATAATAACTATGAATGGTATTAATACTGATGAGGTACCTGAAGGGGTTAGATGTGCCATTATTTCGTTAAAAAAATTAATTAATCTATATATGGTAATTCTAATTCATAAACTTAGAGATAATGATAATCTTAGGGATANGTGTCTTGGGGCTGTAAAAATGTAAGGAAATAATCCTATAAAATTGTTGCATAAGATAAATAAAAATGTTGCATAGAAAAGAATGATATTAGAGAAAGAGTATTGAATAAGAACTTTGAATTCCTTAAAGATGAAAGATGAAATTAAGTTAATTAATATATATATTCGTGATGGGATTAATCAAACTGTTATTGGAATTATTAAAATAAAAATTATTATTCTTATTCAGTTTAATAAAAATGAGTTAGATGTGGAAGGGTCAAATACTCTAAATAGATTTGTTATTACAAATATGTAAGTTTGATTAAATTTTATGGGTACAGAGTAGATGTTGTGAAGTAAGCTGATTTAATATAAATAAGATCATTTATTATTGGATTTAACGGGAAAAACTTTTTCCTCCTTGGTGGTCTAATTATAATTGAATAATGAATTGGTGAAATTAATAAGTATAATAAAAATATTGTTACGCTCGCGGTGAGAACGACTCGTCTCCATCGCTAAACTCCGCGATTTGCGCAACCGTCCGCGGAAATGAGAGAACGCGGCTCTTTGATCAACACTTTATTATGGCTCAAAGTACAATGATAATTACAAAGAATGCGACCGGATTTACAAATACGTCGTGACAGAATCCGCGACCGAGAATTCTCTTCTCTTTACAAGAACCGTCGTCGCCCGGCAACCGACAGTCGCACCGAGCGCGCGCCGTTCACACAGCTCCCGCGGCACACACGCGGTGTCCGCCGCGTAACAATATGTTTAAGCATAAAGGTATTCAAAGTAAAGGTCCTATCTGTAGAATATAAGAATATTAAAATTAATATTTTTAAATTGACAATTTAATGTTTTTATAAACTAATTCTTACATTAAAAGTAATTGTTATTTTACTATTGGTTGATTAAAAAAATTAGAACTTACATTTTCAGTCATTTAATGAATGTAATTTAATGGAAAGACTAAATCAATTATGAGTTTGATAGAACTCATTTTTTTTAATTTTTAATTCTTGTTGATTCAACAACAATAGGTATAAACCTATGATTAATCCCACAGATTTCTGAGCATTGTCCAAAAAATAATCCAGGTCGATTTATTCAGATTATTGATTGATTTAGTCGACTTGGGGTAGAATCTATTTTGATTCCTAAAGATGGAACTGTTCATGAGTGAATTACATCTGTAGATGTAGTTAGCATTCGAATAGAGTAGTTAAAAGGAATGATGCAACGGTTGTTAACATCTAATAGACGGAAAGAGAAATTGTTTTCGTTTGTTATGAATGAATAAAATTCTAGGTTTATAATATCAGAATATTCATATGACCAGAATCATTGGTGACCAAGGGCTTTAATGGTTATGTTGTTTATTAATATTTCATCTGTAAGGTATAGAATTTTAATGAATAGAATAGCAATAAAAATTAATGTAATTATAGGAATAATAGTTCATAAGATTTCAATAATGTTTCCTTCTAGAAGGAATCGGTTAGTAAGATTATTGTATCCGAATGATAATATAATTAAAAAAATTACTGTTGTAATAAAAATTAAAATTATTATTGTGAAGTCGTGGAAAAAGAATTATTATATCGTAGATGGAGGTATTAGAATTTTGAAGACCTCCCAGTAAACAATTTGTTCGCAATTTGCCAGCAAATTGTCAGCAATTTTAAGCAAAAATATTCAACAAATTGGCATCAACTGTGTCCGCATTAGGCTTCGATTTTGTTGCCAAAGCTTGTCGACAAAAAGTAACAGCAAATTTCTACCAAAAACCGAGCAAAGCTTGATAACATAACTTGAGACCAAATTGACGCCAAATATGAAGCAAGATCTGCGCAACACGATTTGATAGCAAAATGACA
>NW_018023274.1:6321-7348 GCF_002006095.1 Pseudomyrmex gracilis | reverse complement strand
ACTCTGCATCATATTTGATGTCTTTCTGCTAACAAAATTTGTAACATGCATTTGGCAAAATCTGTTTCGACAAATTTGGTTATCTGGGTATTTATATATGATATCAATGTTAAGTAAAGACAATATATGAACTTACTTGGCAGCGTACATCATTACATATTGTGTGAACAATGAAGACACATCAGTCATCACAGTGGACATAAAATCGAATGTACCAAAGTGTACTCATCATCAATTTTACTACAAGTTCAGCTAGAGTCACAATTAAGATTTTCGTGTAAAAAACACTCAGACTCGCCAAATCCAAGGCAAGGAAAGTATTATCAGCTCGAAAATCGTTTGAGTCTGATGCGGTAATTAAAGAAGGTATGATATCGTTGAATTCTATTATACAGCTAGACCATCCGTGTAACAGTTACAATAGATAAACTGGTTTTCCATCCGGACTAATTTTCGTTATACGTAACAAAATTGAGTAACTAAGTCTAAAACAGAAACATATGCAATATATTATAATCTACAACGTAATGTGAAATATCATCACTATGTTACATATTATATGTATAATATTTAGAAATTACTTTATTAATAAAGATATTCGTATAAAAATATATATATCATAATCCAATATTATTATTGTAATGTATTATTATTATATTTTAGAAATAGATGTTGAAAAAAACAATAAAAAGTAAAATTTGAAGAACATTTAAATTTAGAAAACATCTATCGAGTAGAAAATCTACTTTTGACACAAAGAAACAGGAACTTGAAAGATCAAGTAAAGTTATTGGAACCAAAACTTGCAAATATAAGTACAAGTTTTAAAATATGTGTGTGTGGTATGTAAAATAAATAAATATCACTATCTTTGTCTCTTATATGAGAACTTTTTCACTAAGCATGAATATATATATATATACACAAACATATACATACCCAGCAAACAATTTCTGACTACGCAGACCTTGGCAACAGAAACTGTGTGCAGAAACGCTACAGTACGGAAACATGCTTTGGTGCTGCC
>NW_018023274.1:2790-4801 GCF_002006095.1 Pseudomyrmex gracilis | reverse complement strand
GACATCTCACATGTTTGACAGATATGGTCGCCAAACCATATCCTAATGAGGACACAGATGGATATGGATTTGGTCTACTAATTTCGCCGGCGGTTGGCGACAAAACTGCGACATCTCGCAACCAAATTGTTTGCTGGGTATATATACACATGTAACGAATTCTACTTGTAAAAATTTTCACAAGTGAGTGTTTTTTGAATTGAAATCTCAATTCTTAAATTCATACAGGATGCTGGATTTGCATCTCACATATGAAAGATCCCGGATACCCCCCTAACTAATTTTAAAATATTGCGAAAGAACTCCTCGGCCAGGAGTCGAACCTGGAATCTCCGGCTTTCCGTGCCATCGCTTTCCCTGTTAGGCCACCGAGGCACTTGGAGTTAGTCTCGCAATATTCCTATATATATCGAAGATGGTCTGATAATGTTGTTAACGCCAATTTTCAGCCAGCGTAATTTTAAACAATTAAGACTTAAGGCTCGTTGAAATTGTCAACAAGAAATATATAAGGCCTTACGAGCCATTCGCAGGATGTTTGTGCGGAAACTGTGCGTGTATATATATATACACATGTAACAAATTCTACTTGTAAAAATTTTTACAAGTGAGTGTTTTTTGAATTGAAATCTCAATTCTTAAATTCATACGGGATGCTGGATTTGCATCTTACATATGAAAAAGGCCCCGGATACTCCTCTAACTAATTTTATATATTTCTTGTTGATTCTTTTATTTGCTAATATCTTTTTTGTGACAGTTTAAAACTATACTTCAATAATGTTAAATATAAAACCGAACTATGAATACCTTACTCAACTATAGTTTTACAACTTATCAATTAGTTTATTCATTATATCTTTGTATACATCAATTGTTGCCTTTGATTCAGCTATAGCTTCTCTGTGACGCCGCTCCTTCGCTTCTTCTCGAGCTTTTGCATTGGTAAGAAGAGCAGCGGACCAGTCTTTCAGTTCGTGTTGAAGTCTGGTCATTTTTTTTCTTTTTCGCTGAGGAGTTCTTTCATTCTGAGTTGATGAAGAATTTTCATTTAATTCTTCTGAATCATTTGAATCTTTAAGTGACACTGGCATGGTCTTCAAAAACAAAAGAATAAGTAACTGTTACGTCTTGGCCCATAGATACGGTCGGGCTGTGGTGTGACGCAACAGTAAACGCGTCGATTTCCATATCTCTCTTTACAGTGGACACGGAAGTCCCGCTGTGAGAGAGTCGAGCGAGTTTGTTTATATTCGTCGACAGGTCAACGGCGTACGCCGATCTTACTCTGTCTAGCAAACACTCGCTCGTTGGTCCCTTTTTAGATCTGAGACGCAAATCTCATTTACCAAGAACGGGACCTAGCGATTTTAACGAGGAAGTGAGAGTGGGTAGTACGGAGAGAAGGATAACAAAGAGTAATTCTTTAGATTGATTTCACACATTATAAAGTAGTTATATTTATTAAAAAAACAGACAAATCAAAATCTTAGCAAATTACTAACATACAGGTGTGTTGAAACTAATACAATGACGGAGCGCATAATCGTTTCGTACAAAGTAATCTATAAGCTAGGGTGCAAGTGTGAGAGAGAGAGGGAATACGAGTTGTTTAGTGCAGCCAGCTTCTTTAACCCATGTTTACGCAACTCAGATCATCTCAGAAATGTATTTCCTTATGTCAATTGACAACTTCGGTTTTGCTTCATTTCTTAGGTTCCGATAGATTTAATGATAGAAATAAATTTGGATGTGTCATGATTCTAAGACTGATATTCGGAGATAAGCGGGTTTTGTTTATTTCCGTGATTTAGGAAGGAAAAAGAAATAATTCGGACGCTATTCACGATTGGAGTCGCGAACTGCTCTCCCGGCGAGGGTGGTCAAAAGGAGTTGGTTTCTCGGTCGGACGCTATTCACGACTGGAGTCGCGAAATGCTCTCCCGGCGAGGGTGGTCAAAAGGAGTTGGTTTCTCGGTCGGACGCTATTCACGACTGGAGTCGCGAACTG
>NW_018023274.1:0-2570 GCF_002006095.1 Pseudomyrmex gracilis | reverse complement strand
TGCTCTCCCGGCGAGGGTGGTCAAAAGGAGTTGGTTTCTCGGTCGGACGCTATTCACGACTGGAGTCGCGAACTGCTCTCCCGGCGAGAGTGGTCAAAAGGAGTTGGTTGCGGAGAAACAAAATAATTTGATTTCGCGAAACTTCTAGGCGATTATGCGTCTCTGATGGATTCCGAGTATTAACTTCGAATTGAATTTTCAAGTGGTGGAACCCCCGATTAAAATTTGTGGGTGAACGTACTACTTACTGCGGACCAGTAATGTTGATTAATAAAAGGTTCTAGGCTGTTGCGGCGCAGTAGTTTACTCTTGGATCTCACATTCTGCACTCACTGTCACTCACTCACTTGCTGTGGTACTTCTAAAATCTGCGGCTCTAACTGCCTTCGGTTCTGAGAGTCCTGGCTTATATACAATTTTGAGTAAGCGAGGACTCTCCCAATCGGAAAACTCAGTCGAGCTTCGCCAGTTCCTATTTGTTAGTTAGTGGTCGAGTAAACTTCGTGAGATCGCCAATCGGCGACGATCTCTCGGTTCGGTTGGCTTGTCCGATTTTCCGGAGAAGGGAAAAGGGAGAGTGTTAGTTTTCGATCACGCCACCTAGACCCTTTGCTATTTGTATATAATAAAATTGCTCGTGGCGCCGGAGTTTTATTTGTTCCGGCTGGTCTATTTTTTATGAGCGGTGTTCTTCCTGGCCCGGAGATATCCGGGTTTGTTTGGAAAGTTGCTTGGGATGTTTAAACAATAATAAAAATTTCTGTTTGCTATCGTCTACGAAGGAATTTTTAGGATTGTTGCTAGGCTCGGTTTATTGTTTTCGAGCGTCTACACGATTTCTATTTGCGCGCTTATCGCGTCGAAGTCCGAGTCCGTTCGTGTTATTTATTGTTTCTAAAAAAAAGGAATTTATTGTATGTCGGCGCGTCACGTTGCAAGAAAAAGGGGCCCATTTCTTTGTTTTATGAGTGTTCTTTTACAAAGCATAGAGTAAATATTTTGGCATATACAAGAAATACTAATGTCAAAAATACTTACATTTATTCTCTTTTTGTTGAGATTTGAGGCAACAACAATGGGTTAATACACGGCTTTTCCCCCAACATTTCTTCTAATTCTTCGTAAAACTTGCAGGTTTTAGGTTCATTCCCAGAAGTGTTATTATGATCCTTTGTTTCTGTGTATTTTCTCTTAATATCTTTCCACTTATTTTCACATTGAATAAAAGTTTTGTTGTTCCATTCAGGATTGGCCTCTTTTAATTTATTACTGATTATAGTCCACACATCTCGACTCTTCATAGTTTTGAAATGTTTTTGGTGATCGTTCCAAAGATGGATAAGGCATTTTACTTCGTTGTCGTCTTTCCAACATGCTGTAGAAACTGTAGAAAGTGTAAAAGTTGTATTAACATTAATATTTCTTGAATATAACAAAATACTTTATGTTTTATGAAAGAATACTCAGAAAATAAAGGAAAACTTTTACCTGTTGTCTCATTTTCGAAAACCATATCAGTATTACTTAAAATATTGTGATCTATGGCTGATTCCTCCCTAACTTGCAAATTGAAGAACTTCAGTGTTTTTTTACAAATAGGTACATCAAAAATTTTGTTATCTGCAAAATAAAATAATAATTACATTTTTAATGAACAATAATACATAATTTAACATTGTAGCAAAATATTGTTTCAAATCTATTACAAGTTTTATTCTCAATATGTGCTTTAATACATATTGAAAAGGAGATTTATAGTGGATTTTAAACAATATTTGTACAATTTCTATTGATATAATTTAATGCCAATATTAATAATAATAACTCACCTTGCACATCTTGAACAAATAAATTTCTGTTAGAATTAAACAAAAGAAAATCACCATTCATTACGACTTGATGCCGTCTTTCTATTAGTTTTATATTAGTATCATACAATTTTTGCATTTTGTATGACAAGATTATGATACAGATTAATAATGAATTATTATGATACAGGTTAATAACGAAAAGGTTATAACGCAGCTTGACTAAACTATACCACATCGACTTCCACCGACTCCCCTTGCTTTTTTGGCGGGTGGTTTTGTGGCACACTGGTGGTACTTGTTTAACTTTTTCGAACTATCAACCCAAACAAACACTGAGTACCATTATGTGTTTCCGAATGACTTGTGTGTGTCAGTGTACACTCCGTGAGTGTTTGCGAACTCAGCCTGAATGAGTGAGTGAGTGAATGAATGAGTGAATGAGAGAGAGAGAAAAAGATATATATATATATATATATAAGAGAGATATTTACATATATATATATATATGTAAATAATGTGTATGGAGTACTTGTATTTATTTTGTGATGTACATTCTTGGGAAGTATCTACATCCGTCTCTTTTATTTGACGTTTTTTTGAAAAAAATGTATATATACCCAGCAAACAATTTGGTTGCGAGATGTCGCAGTTTTGTCGCCAACCGCCGGCGAAATTAGTAGACCAAATCCATATCCATCTGTGTCCTCATTAGGATATGATTTGGCGACCATATCTGTCAAACATGTGAGATGTCAAAAT
>NW_018023273.1:18746-21838 GCF_002006095.1 Pseudomyrmex gracilis | reverse complement strand
TACTCTTATCTTATGTGTTCTTGCTGGCCGTCCTCCGCAGCCCTAATGCTACCCTGTTGTTGGCCGTTCTCCAGGTCCTGAAGTAGCTGCTCTAAACCATGGTTCACATGTGGAATGATGTCCTCCGGCTGCCTCTGGGCCTCGGGTGACATTACCCCCTCCAAACTGGGTTGTTGTGAGCAAACCTCCATTGGTGGATTGGTCACAGAATCCATGTTTTCCAANGTTTCTTGAATTTGTTGCACCTCGTCCAATGCTGCTTCCGCGTGGACTTGTTCTGTTACAACNTGCATTTCTTGGACCGCAACTGGTACCTGTGCTGTATCTATAATTTGATCCAGCCAGTTTTCAGCCTGTACCGGCATGAGAAGCACCCTGGTCTCCACGACCTCATCTGCAANTATAACTGGGCCTTGCTCCTCCTCCGGTTGTAAATCCATACGGTTTAATTCAATAGATAGTTGACTTTTCATAATTTCAACTACCTGATTGGAAGACGGGGTGACGCAGCCCCACTCTTGTTTTTTCTGTTGTAGCGATTTACAGTCTTCCCCTTCCGACTCAGAATCAGAAATGATTCTATAGTTCTTACGAGCCTTAACACGGGGTTCCCATGTATCATTGTCCTTAAATGGGGAAACTTCCCTTCCGCGTCTCTTTTTGTTTGTTGCCGACTCTTTGTTTAACTTTTTATTTTTTATGCGTCCAGTTGAATTACTCTTTTTAACNGGGGAAACTTCCCTTCCGCGTCTCTTTTTGTTTGTTGCCGACTCTTTGTTTAACTTTTTATTTTTTATGCGTCCAGTTGAATTACTCTTTTTAACTAGTTTGTTTTTAACACATACCTTTGATGTGGTCGGTATAGGTGGTTCCGAACGTGGCTGTGAGATAGGGGTATNNGCCCAAATTGACAATCTTCGAATCGGTGAACTCAAGTCTGTAGCACTTGTATTTGATGATCCCGGTACACTACTTAACGACCGAAATACCTTTGANTTAATNAGTGCTGTTAAATGAGCACATTTAGCCTGTTCNTCGTCTCTAAGTCGCTGTTCCTCTATTCTTCGGCTTCGTAATACGGACAANAGGGCTTGTCTCTGTAGTTCCGCCTCTTGCCTTTCTGTTCTTGCCTGTTGTATGAGTCGGTACTCTTCAGCAACCTCCGGGTCATCTATTGCACCTATCACNTGTTGCAGTTCTTCGTCCGACATCTCTGCACTTGTACCAGCCTTCGTCGGGGTTTGTTTATCTTGTTGTGACATNTTNTCGTTNACTCCGTTCAAACACGGATTCACTATGTGCCACAATTGTTTATTAACACGTTTCGANTGTTCTCGATTGTTTTTCACTCGTTTACGCACTGTACACTTACTATTAACACGGCGTTCTTGCTTGTTACCGCGATTNGTACCAGTTACTNCTTCCGCGGGACGCCCGAGAGTATGTAAGTTGTTATAGACGCGTTCCGCCGCCGTGCGACCGAGCGCTGCAGTCATTAAGGCCGTATTTTCAATAACCACGAACGACTCGTTGAGTTGCACTTTCGCCACTTTAAGGTGCGTTCGGACAACGCGTCTGGCGGGTGCGTAATTTTTAACGTCTTTATAAGTCACTGTAGCTATTGATAACGACTCCGGATAGTTCAATAAACTCTCGCATAGATTATGAGAGATTACGTTACACTCACTGTTTGAGTTTAAGAAAAGTATCACTTTGTAATCTGCAAATGACGCGATAACTTCAGGTTTCGACACTACCCGATCAAGTATCATGCATGCAGTACTGTAATTTAGTGATAACGTTTTTTGTCCGTCTGTGAAAACAACACTTGGATCGTCCGGTTCTCCTTCCGGCATGTCCGTTATGTCCATAGTATCNGTATATGTGTAGTATAAGTCAAACGAACGAGTTAATGTGTAATATTGGTGTGGCTGTGACGTGGATAACTTCCTAACTCGGATAATGTATGTATGAACTCTTATTTGATTGTGTGCGTGTGCATTCTGAATGAGTATGTGTGCGTGAGTTAAGAATTGGTAGTGGCGTAGTTGGAGTGCGTGTGATCCTTCAGTGTGTGTGTGCCGTGTAAGAATGTTTATTTTAGTATGTATGAGTGTTTCTTGAGTGATCTTGTGTATGTGACTTAACGGCTGATTTTAGTGTGGATGGATTGTGCATGACTTTCTGGTGTGTATGGTATTGGTGTGTGGCCTCATGCGTGTATTTGTGTGTCACCTTATGTATGTGTCTTAACGATTGTTTTTATTATGGACGGTGTGTGTATGATTGACTGATGTGTATGGTATTGGTGTGTGGCCTTATTCGTGTACATGTGTATGACCTGTAAGTGATTGTATGGATGCGCGTTAAGGTGTGTGCCTGTGTATGCACGCTGTGTACTTGACCTGTGACTAATTGGTGTATGTTTGAACTGTTATTTGTTTACTTATTTTCAGTGTATGTGTTTATGTATATGTGTGACTTAACTCTTGGGATTTTGTGCGTATGTTGCGTAGGTGTATAAGATGTGTTTAACGTAGATTAGGGTGCTTATTTGTTTGTTTGTTTTATTTAACGTATTATACTGCGGGTGTATGTTTAACGGAAGTATAAAGTGTGACTGGTGTGTGTTTTAAGTGTACTTGCCGGCGGCCCCAGGCTTTTCCTTAACTACGTAACTTAAATAAAAACCTTTTACCTTAACGGCTAACTAAACGAAAACATAAATTAATTTGTCATCACTAAACGTGACAACCGTATCCTTTAACTAGGACCTACGCGTTTTAGCCTAACTGTAACTTTTAATAAACTTAAACGCTACTTGTACTCTAACAGACTAATTTAAACGAAACAAAACGCTAACAACGTAAGAACATTATCTGTTTGGTACACACTAACGCGCTTTTAACCGCAACTTTGACTAACCAACAGAAATCTACCACATAACACCATATAAAAAGAACTTAAAAGAATAATCACACATCTTGCCTTAATCGCTACTCTTATCTTATGTGTTCTTGCTGGCCGTCCTCCGCAGCCCTAATGCTACCCTGTTGTTGGCCGTTCTCCAGGTCCTGAAGTAGCTGCTCTAA
>NW_018023273.1:0-11181 GCF_002006095.1 Pseudomyrmex gracilis | reverse complement strand
TTCAAAATAGGTTTATTAGGTTCCTTGCGATTTTTCTGCTGTGCGTTCTCCGTTCTTGCAGGTTGCGGCTCTTTGGACTCCAAAGATTGTCGACTGTTTCCTGAGTCATAACCATCATCAGATGAGTTTAATATACAGCTCAGAACTTTGTATTCTGGGTCCCTATGTGGCCTTAACTGTCTGGAGTTATATACACCTATTGCTTGTCCTTCAAGGTCTTCTATTAAATAAGCGTTGGGTCTTATTTCTTGTTTTATCTGATATGGTCCTTCATACACCAGGTGAATCTTTTTAGTTAAACGTCGTGACTTATCCGACCTCCTGTGTAACTTAACCCATACCTTTGTGCCTTCTTCGTAGACTTGCGCAGTTCCTTTCTTTTCCGCTTGCTTACGCCTTTGATCTTGACGAGATTTTAACGTATGTCTTGCTATGCGTATTTTTTCGCGTAAAGTTGGTCTTGGTCCTTGTCCTAAGCTGTACCACTTAGGCTTTAGTATTGGATCTATATCTTCTATGTCCGTTTCTATTAGGTCTTCGTGTAGTTCGATTGGTCGCATACCGGTGCTTCTGTGTTCGGTGAGATTAAGGATTTTCTCTAACCGTGGAATTACTCTGTCCCATACCGTATGTCGTCCATGTGCGTACGCTCTTAACACACGATTTATTTCGCGCATCACCCTTTCAACGGGATTTGATTGGGGATTATATGGCGACGTATGGCGTGTCTCGAACCCATTCTCGCGACCGAACATTACCCATCGATCAGAGCCGAATTGTCCGCCTCTGTCGGTTAATATTTCCTCCGGTACACCAACTTCTGGTAAGTACCCATCACTTAAAGTTTGACAAATCGTGTCTACTTTCTGATTTTTTATGGGGTATAATTTTGTTAACTTGGAAAAATGATCACTAAGAACTAAAATATATTTGTTACCCCCGGACGTTTGTGGTAGAGGTCCACAAAGGTCCATAGACACAATTTTCCTAGGTTTTCTCGGAATCTCGTAGTAATATTTCCCCACCGTAGCTTTAGTGTAGTATTTAGTCGCTAAGCATACGTGACAGGAAGCTACTACGTCTCTTACAAACCTATCCGCTCCTTTAATGTAAAAATAACGTTCTACGAAAGCTAATGTCTTATCGGTGCCAAAATGCACTAGGTAACGGTGTACGAGATTGATTAAGTCCCACGCAACTTCGTCCGGGATTGGTATCCTTTCTCCGTCGCGTGTCCATCTACGTATTATACCGTGTCTCTCCCGATAAACATCTGGCCTATTTCTAACGTCATTTAACAAAGCTTCGCAATTTTGTTGGGCATCTTTAATAAATTCCGCCCACTGAGAAATGTCTTGCCCATCACGTGGTGATTTGATCAAGACTATGTATTTTGTTCTATCTTGTCGGGCTTTTGCGGGTGTTTCTACAAAACTACGTGATAGTGCGTCGGCGATATCATTTTGTTTTCCGGGTACGTGCTCAATGTCGAGATTAAACTCTTGCAAAAACTCGAACCAACGAGCGATTCGACTGCTATTTTCCGTACATGAACTCAGAAATTTAAGAGCACGATGATCCGTATAGACTTTGATCTTATGTCCCATTAGAACCGTATGCCATTTCTTAAGCGCCCACACCAAGGCTAAGCATTCCAACTCGGTAATCGTATAATTCACCTCGGCTCCTTTTAGGCTACGACTCGCGTACGCGATCGTATAACGTTTGTCGGGCTCATCATCGGAGAACTGAAATAGTCTTGCTCCGAGACCCGTGTTTGACGCATCTACACTAATTCCGTAACGTAAACCCTTTCTAAGCAGGAACAAATCCTCCGCGTCTCTAAATGCTGTTTTTATTTCGTCAAATGCCGTTTGTTGAGATTTTCCCCACTCAAATTTTACATTTTTTCTTAATAAGAGTTCCAATGGCTTCGTCATGCGAGACAAATTTCTAATAAAACGACGATCCCAGTTAATCAAACCTAAGAACGACTGAAGCTGCTTTTTGTTTTTAGGTCGCTCAAACCTAGTGACAGCATCTCGCGTATCTTGATTTATTGCGGCTTTAATTTCCGAGAACGTATGTCCTAAAAATGTTATTTCCCGTTTAAGCCATTCGCATTTTTTCATGTTTACTCTAAAACCAGCTTTTCTTAACTTGCTTAATACAAACGACAAGTGTTCGATATGCTCCTCTCGTGTGTCGGAGGCAATAAGAATATCATCTAAATAGACTATTAAAAAATCTACATTTTGATCATCCAGCGCCAGGTTCATGGCCCTCGAAAATGATGATCCTGAAGTCTTTAACCCAAATGGCAAACGTTTAAACACGTAAGTTTGATTGTTATGCATGAATCCCGTATATTTTTGACTTTCTTCATCCAACGGAATCTGCCAAAACGCTTGTGTAACGTCTAATGTTGTAAAGTATTTACGATGTCCTATTCGTTGAAACACTTCCTCAATAGACGGAGGTTGTGCGTGTTCACTAGACATGCGTTTATTCAATTCTCTAGCATCTAAGCAGAGTCTTATTTGTCCGTTTTTCTTAATCACAGTAACTAACGGGTTTATATACTGCGTAGGGGCTCTTTGTATTATACCTTGTTCTTCTAGTTCGTTTATGTATTGCGTCACGGCTTGTCGATGAACTTCCGGAATTGGGTATACCTTAGCTTTAAAAGGTATTTTTGAGTTCATTTTGATGCGATGTGTATAGTGTTTGACACATCCTATTCCCTCTTGGAATAATTCCCTATTTTCGGCTAAGACCTCCGCAATTCGTGCGTTTGCTTCCTCTCTTGTTAAGCGTTGTATTGCCGCTATATGTGCCGCTTCTTCGAGAGTTAGTTGTAAACTTTCCCCCGTACAACTAATAGTTGCTCGGTGTCTTGCCAAGAACTCCATTCCGAGTATCATCTCGTATGCCAACTTTTTCATGATATAGAACTCGACTATATATTTCTTTTCGTTTATTTCTAGTTCTAACGCTGTTTTGAACGCTATGGGCTCACCTTTATCGGTGAAGGCTCCCCTTACCGTAAATCTATTTATGGGTATTGTAGTAACTTGTTGCCCCATATTTACTATCTCTTCATAAAGATCTTTGGATATGGCGTTTATCTGTGCGCCAGTATCCACTAAGGCTTTGACGTCTTTATTTTTGATTTTTACCGTTATTTTAGCGCTAACCCTGCACTTAGTTTTGTTTTGTTCGCTATTCTGAAATTCTTCCAGATCACGAATAATTTCTCCCGTTCTCAACAAGGATATCTTTTGACTATCACCGTCCGAATCTGAAGTTAGACAATCTGAACTACTAATTCCTGATGATTCGTTTAACGCCATTACTTTCGCGCGAGATTTTGATTTAACCGCGGGCTGTTTTTTAAACGTCGACTTTTTACTTAACTCTTTAGTATTAGTCTTATAACGCGTTTCAGCTTCTTTACGCGATTTACTTCTTTCCTCGTCGCTACTGTTTGGATACGTTATTTTAGGTTCCGGGTCGGCTTGCTTATTTTTGTAATCGGTTTTAGGTTCGTTAGTAGTGTCGCGCCGATAACTACGGTCTCGCGAATTGTCCCTATTGTCTTTACCGCGATAAGATCGATCCCTTGAATCTTCACGATCTCTGCTCGACCCCCTCCAATTTCGACCTCCTCTAGCACTCGTAGAACCGGTCTTGGGTTTAAAGTTTTTACTAGCAGTATCTTTCCTGCTATCGCGTTGTTCGCTTTTTTCAAAACGCTTCAGCGTGTCCGCATGTGTTAAATAGTCAATTAAGTCACTAACTTTTGTTATTACGCCGGGTCTAATCATTAAGGCCGTTTGACTGTCAAAATGTCTGGAAATGCACGCAATAAATTCTCGGTCGGTCATTGGTGAATCCAATGACTTAGATAACCGATATAACTCCATGACATATTCAGCCGTTGATTTATTACGTCCTTGATCATATTTACCCAAATAGATTTTTTGACGAACTCGACTTTGCATTGACTCATTCCAAAATCTTTGTAAGAAATGTTCTTTCATCTCTTCATATGTCGTAAAATCATACGCATCGTACCAACTAGCTGCCGATCCTATTAGGCACCTTGGAAAATGCGCTAACAGTTCATTTTGGCTTACGTTTTCCCTAATTGCGATACTTTCGAAACGTTTTAGGAAAGCTACCGGATTAAGCTCCGTCTCCTTTCCGCTGAACTTAAGGTCTTGAAATGGGCTTACTATCCACCCACCTAGCGGTAAACGGAATGGCATATTATACGGAACCAACTGGTTAACAGCTTGACTCGTTACATCCCCCATATCCTGATTAGGCATTTCACCTGGATTAATGGGCTTATCGTCCGCCTTAGTTTTCGGTTGCCAAGATTTTGTTTCTTCTTGACCTCCCGATGCTTCATCTCGAGGATTTACCCTTAACGCTCCGTCAACCCTTTCCACTAAAGCTGCCATTTGTCTTTGCATGTCAAACATCATTTGTTGTACAGCTTTAGATGAGAATGTTTCCTCGGGTTTAACTTTACTTTGTACCTCGGTTATTGGGACTTCAAACGCCATGTTATACTGACTTTTAGCCATAGCTTCCGTTCTCTTTGCTGTTACGCTTCGTGTTTCTCGCGGTATTGTTTCAAACGTTTTATCCATTAAGTTTTTAGTACCCACTGATGGTTTTACTTGAGGTGCTTTTATAGACTTTACCACCTCATCGTCCGAAACTGTTCCATCTGTTTTGCGTTTAACGTTTGTAGGTGATCTTACAGTTGCCATTATTAAGCGTTACTACTAAACTTTACAATTAAACAACTTAATTGTCTTAATATTGGGCTTTAACCAAATCCAATACTCTTAACCAGGTAAGTGTGTCTTATTACCACTATCTCTTTAGCTTAATTCTTTTATTTGTTTCAGGTCCTTTGTAACCGTTCGAGAACCCTTAGGAATGGTAAATGGCGATTTCCGGTAAGTATCTCTAACTAGGGTAAGTACTTTAAAAGTTTACTTCTACTGACCTAATCATTAGTGCAAACCTTCACCACCACTCGACAAGTTTTACCGTTTTCAGATTTTAAGTTTTATTCTGTTAAGCGAGATTACTGTTTTAAAGTATCTTATTAAAGACCTTGCAATCTATAGCTTAAGTTTTCAGACGTTTTACACTTTAATCTTACTATCACGTGATCTTGCCCTCACTAACTTTACTTGCTAGTTAAGTGATAATTTACTTTTGTGGCTCTTGCTAGGCTTATACACAAAACAATTATACCCTTATTTTTTGTTAACTGATGACTTCCGGTTTAACACTTAATTACCGTTATTAATCAACTACGTCTATCAGAATCTTTTACTTTAGATCCTAGTAGTTAGCAATCCAAATTTCGTTCTCTTATCTGAGGTTATTTTCCAATTGTCTGAATTTGTTCATTAACAATTAATTTGTTAATTAAGACAAAATGACCTTCTACTGCTCTTTTACTAAGCATGCACTTTCAAATAAAAGTAATCTTGACTCTTAAGTCGCACACTTTAACTATACCTGAATATTTTAAACTTTCTTAACTAAGCAAAACTTTCACGACTAACCGCGTTAACTAATGCTTCTAACATCGTTTAGACCATTTATTTCCGTTAATTCTACTAATTAACTTTTTTCAGGAAAATCATATAATTACTTGCATTCTAACGGTTCGTGATCCCAAACATGGTTAATACACCGTTCCAGTACACAGAGTTTAATTTTACAACTCAGAATCTCTTTCATAAACACGTAATTAACCAAATCAAATGATTAGCGTCCTGTCACGGTCGCCACGCGAACGNNNATNTNAANACNAGAGATNTATCCGTTTTACGTTTGCACGTGTATTATCCAGACTTCTTTCCAAAGAGACGGGTAATCATGGGATACGCGATATGAATTTGTTGCTGAGAATTCCGAGAAAAGCGAAGCGGGTCAAAATGGCGTCGCGTAACCGACACAGACACGCACTTCTACTGTGACCGGGGTTAGGTGTTCAAATGGATGAGACTCACTTTTTGTCGTCCCTTTTTCAACGGTCGCCAGGTGTTTTATCGCTGCCTGCTTCCTCCAAACACCAAGGATTACGTTAACAGTGTGTTCCAGTCCTTTCCCCTTTCCTTTAGCCAGCTTGAGCCCCCTCGGGATACAAGGATATTCCGGGACACAATGCAACTCACAACACTGATTTTGTCTTTTATTACATTTATTAAGCACTAAATATCATGAATACAAAACACTTGTTCTTTTGTACTTTACAGATAAAACTTAAACAAAAATACTGAATACTTAATGCGAGAACGAGCCGCGAGAACTCGGTTTTTATTCGCTCGTGTTTTTGGACACATCCGTACCGAACGAAAGTTCGTAATCGACTGGTCGCTCCGCCGCCTCTCCTGACCGCGCAGCTTCGCCTCCCCACTCCTCTTACCTTAGGGGCGCGAATAAGAGTGACTATGTGTGTTATGAGAATGTTTATGCATGTGTGGTTTGGATAATGTATGTTTCGTCGCTTAACTATGTGTTAGTGTATATGTGTAGTATAAGTCAAACGAACGAGTTAATGTGTAATATTGGTGTGGCTGTGACGTGGATAACTTCCTAACTCGGATAATGTATGTATGTACTCTTATCTTATGTGTTCTTGCTGGCCGTCCTCCGCAGCCCTAATGCTACCCTGTTGTTGGCCGTTCTCCAGGTCCTGAAGTAGCTGCTCTAAACCATGGTTCACATGTGGAATGATGTCCTCCGGCTGCCTCTGGGCCTCGGGTGACAAAGTCACACGTATACATAAACACATACACAGAAAATAAATAAACAAATAACAGTTCAAACATACACCAATTAGTCACAGGTCAAGTACACAGCATGCATACACAGGCACACACCTTAACGCGCATCCATACAATCACTTACAGGTCATACACATATACACGAATAAGGCCACACACCAATACCATACACATCAGTCAATCATACACACACCGTTCGTAATAAAAACAATCGTTAAGACACATACATAAGGTTACACACAAATACACGCATAAGGCCACACACCAATACCATACACACCAGAAAGTCATGCACAATCCAGCCACACTGAACTCAGCCGTTAAGTCACACAAACAAGTTCACTCAAGAGACACTCACACATACTAGAATAAACATTTTTACACGGCACACACACACTGAAGGACCACACACACTCCAACTACGCCACTACCAATTCTTAACTCACACACACATACTCATTCAGAATGCACACGCACACAATCAAATAAGGATTCACACACACATTATACAAATTAAGAAGTCACATCGGACACAGCCATACTAGTTTCACATGTTAACTCATACATCCAATTTATACTACACATATATACCAACACACGATTAAGAGAAGAAACATACATCATCCAGACCACACATACACAAACATTCTCACAACACACACAATCATCCTTATTCGCGCCCCTAGAATAAGAGGAGTGGGGAGGCGAAGCTGCGCGGTCAGGAGAGACGGCGGAGAGTCAGTCGATACAGAGCTCTCGCCAAGTGCGGATGTATAGGCGAAAATAATCAGCTCTTCGCGGCTCGTTATGCGCACGAATAGATTGTTTTTTAACACAAGTAATAGTCAGTCGATANCAAGTGCGGATGTATAGGCGAAAATAATCAGCTCTTCGCGGCTCGTTATGCGCACGAATAGATTGTTTTTTAACACAAGTAATAGTCAGTCGATATAGAGCTCTCGCCAAGTGCGGATGTATAGGCGAAAATAATCAGCTCTTCGCGGCTCGTTATGCGCACGAATAGATTGTTTTTTAACACAAGTAATATTGAGTCGATTCAGAACTTTCGTTCGGTACGGATGTATCCGAGTACACGGGCGATTAAAAACCGAGTTCGCGCGGCTCGTTTCGCATATAAATTTCGGTAGATATTAAGTTTTATCTGTAATGTGCAAAAAGAACAAATGTTTGTATAATCAGTATTTAGTGTTGAATAAATATAAGAAAAGACAAAATCAGTGTTGTGAGTTACATTGTGTCCCGGAATATCCCTGTATCCCGAGGGGGCTCAAGAGAGCTAGCAAAAAGGGGAAGGACTGCATCGGACATCTAAGAAAATCCTTGGTGTTTGGAGGAAGCGGACAGCAATAAAACACCTGGCGACCGTTGAAAAGGGACGACAAAAGTAAGTCTCATCCATTCGAACACCTAGCCCCGGTCACAACCTAACCTAACCTACAAAGGCTGGTCATGTAGGGTTGGGTTAGGTACGAACTTAGTTGCTTTACACTTTAATTGCTCGGTTTGGGGGTCGGGGGGAACAGCCCCGGCCTTCCAAGGGCAGAGCTGACTGCCACCGAGCGCGTCCCCAGGTTGCGGATAGGGGAACGGCCTCAAGCATTGAGGTTAGCTGCGAATAACCCCTTCGGGGGGGAATAAGCAGTCGCGGACAAACAGCGGTGGATACTGAGGGTGGGGTGGTTGCTCCTGTGGGAAGGGAGTAGCCTTATAAAGTGCCCCATAAACCCGATGAAGTATCCACGTCAAAGGCGAGTGAGTGCCGCCTTAAAAGCACTTCAACCCCCGGGCAGATCGGGCTCGTTAGGTTTTGTTTACCAACCGATCTAGGTGAAGGAAAACACCGATATAAAACCAACATAGTAGAAAAAAATAATGATGGACGACAACATGAAGAAGAACTTACCGCCCCAGAGTGATCGGACACTCAGGGGGGGGCCGGCACGGTGGGAGTACTGTCCCTGCTCCCTCCGCGTCGTTATCCAGTGAAGGGCAGAAGGAGGGGTTGACGGCGGGCCCCTCCGGACAATCTGCTACCGCCGCAGCTGAGAAGACCGGAGATAAAAGGAAGGCCGATAAGAGCCTTGAGTCGGCTCTTCAAGAGGATACGGGGAAGGCCGATCGTTCCATCTGTGAGATGGGCACCGACTCCTTCTTTGCATACCTGGCTGACTCCCTGGACGAACTTTGGGAGCGACTTTGTCGTCGCTCCAAAATGTCCAGGGAGGAGAAAGCGGGCAGACCTAAAGAGCTTCGGGATATTATCGAAGCAGGTCTTTTGAATCTCGAAGTCCGGTTTGAAACCCTAGGTGCTCAACGGTCCCCTCTCGGTGAGTCTGTTGACTACATCGAGAGGGGTGTGGCCAAAGTGGCTAAAGCAGTAGAAGAAGTTGCTCGGAAGCAGAAGGACTCCGAGCAACAAATCACGGATGCTATCCTCCAGATCAGTGAGGATCTTGATGAGGGCAATGCCCAGTGCATCGCTGGTCTGGAGGATATTAGGATGGATGTTATGGGGGCGCGTGAGGCGATCGAGGAGGTCCACAAAGAGGCTTCCCGGTCGCTTCACGCGCTGCAGGAAAGTATGGAGACGTCGATGCGTGCTGTCGCCGACGTCTCCATGCCGGCGGCAGAAGGAGCTACATGCTCCACTCCGGTCAGGATGGGGGGACAGATCTCTCCCTCCTGGCTGGAGAAAATAGAGAGTGTGGTGCGGAGCACCGTCTCGGGAGAGCTCCAGAAGCTTTTGGAGCAAGGGCTCCCGAGACGGCCTCCCTTGGTTAGTAGAACTCCTTTTTCACCGCCTGTTCCTGTCAGGGCACAGGCGGGGGAAAGGGAGAAAAAGAAGGAGAAAAAGAAAAAGGAGAAGAAGAAAAAAGAAAAGGAGAAGGGGGTAAAGGCGGTTAGGGCGCCTTTGAAGGCTGCAGGGACGACCGCTGGTGCAGGTCGAGGAGAGTCTTCCTCTCCTCCTTGGACCTTGCCGTCAAACCAGCGGCCGCCTCGTCGGGTACTTCCGCGCACTGAGGCGGTTACCTTGCGTCTCGAGGGGGAGGGCATGTCGTATGCCCAAGTCCTTCGAGACGCGAGGAGCAAGGTGGACCCCGGATCGGCGGGCGTTACTAAAATCCGCCGAACCTTAGAGGGTCATCTTCTGTTGGAGGTGGGAGGAGAGGACCGTAAGTCCAAGGCGGACCTCCTTGCCACCAAACTAAAGGAAGCACTCCCGAAGGGAGTGAGTGTGGCTCGTCCGTCCCGAAACGTGGAGGTGATGGTTTCGGGACTGGACGAGTTCACAACGGAGGAAGATCTCCGAAAGGAGTTCGAGATGCAGTTTGGCGGCGGGAGCGGCGTTAGGGTAATATCCCTGCGTCGCTCCCAGTTCGTGGGAGGAGTCGCCTTGGTCCGCTGCCCAGCTGAGGTAGCGGCCAAGGCGATTAAAGCAGAAAGACTGCCGGTTGGGTGGGTGAAGGCGAGGGTACGTGCACTCCGTCCCCGCCCCCTGCAGTGCTTCAGGTGCTTTCAGCCTGGGCACTGCAGGGCTGTGTGCTCCAGTGGGGTCGACCGCAGTGATCTCTGCTATCGCTGCGGTCGGCCGGGGCACAGAGCGGCCGGCTGCAAGGAGAACGAGAGCTGCCCTCTATGTGCAGAATCGGGCCGGGAGTCCTCTCACCGAATGGGCGGCGCCCGGTGTACGGCCGTCGGCCGGGGGGCTCCTGGGCCCGGTAAAAATTCCTGACAGGAGTAAGGAGGATACGGCTTTTCCCTGGCTCCGATGTATGGATCCGGGGAGCCGCTCCTCCGTATATCCGGCCTCCTTTGGCGAGGAGGAGACCGGATAGAGGAGAAGGTGGTGGCCGGAAGGAGGAATCGTCCTCCCCCCCGTGCAGTTAAATGGCACCACATAGGGTCGCGACTGGACGGAGTGGGGGCTTCGCCCAGTCTTGCACTTCGGCCCGAGATGAGGCGGCGGGGAGGAGTGTGCCCCTTCTCGCCGTACTAGGGATTCTGGAAGGGACTTAAAAATCCCCTCCCGGGAAGTCAGTTTGGCGCGGGAGGGATCCGCGATGAGTCCGAAAGGGGTACCGGGTTTCTCCCACTAACGCGCCGGGTTGGTACACCGTGGGGGTTTTAGCGGGTATACCCTCCCCCCCTTCCAAAGTGGGAGGGGAGTCCCGCATAACCCCGGCCATCTCCCCCAAGGCCGGGGTATCCATTAAGGATTTCCACCACGCAAAAAAAAAAAAAAAAAAAAAAAAAAAAAAAAAAAAATTCTAAGTCCTAAACTATTAGAGATAGAGGGTCGGAGTATAGGACCTTTTCGTCTTGTCTCGTCGAGATC
>NW_018023272.1:0-13577 GCF_002006095.1 Pseudomyrmex gracilis | reverse complement strand
TTACTTACTTTCTCGAACTATATTTGAATTTCCCGCTTTTTGGCCCAAAGGCGGTGCCTATTTCTTATCTATGTTACCTACGCTGCTTATACATTGCTTAAATGGGAAAAGTGGGGGGAACTAGCAGTCCATACTTATATAGTCAAAGGTTGGACTTAAAAAATTTACTATACACATGATGTAGAGATGGCGGCACACAAAGTAAAATATGTATAAAACTAAGCGATGTATTATACTGTACAATACCAAGTATAATACAATGTAAAATACCTCACGTATAATACGTGCCTAACCCTGGTTATAACGAAATGGGCAATTCCCATTTTACTGGTAGCCAATAAAAGACGCGTGTCAAAAAGCGCGAAATAATTACTTGTATAGACAAAAATGAAATAACTCCAAAAACTTTTCTTCTTACTCTATACTGCCTACTCCCATTGTAGACGGTCCTTTAGAGAAACCCTTTAAAAAACTGTGAACACTGCCCGCCTGCACCGCCTCGATATTCTCGTTGCTGTCCGGCACGATCTGGCCTCATCTGGCATCTCTATACTGAAGCTCAAAGTTTGGCCCCAAAAACGTGACCATGTTCCCCACTCCTCTGAAGCGGCTTCGCCACCCCGCGGTTAATGCTCCGTCTCCTTATTTTTATGTCTATGAGCCCATTCAATATATTAAGCGCAAAATGCAATTGCAAGTATCAGGTCTTGTGGAATTGACGGTAATCAATTGGCATATTGAATCAATGCAATTAGCCAATTTCATTCGAAATCTACTTGCGTTTGCATCTTGCGTTTAATGTGGAAGAAACTTTATACGCAAAATTCATGCAATTGAGAAGTGGGGAGATTTTCACGAGACAATTCTCCAAGAACGACTAAACCGTTCACTTTCGTTTTAGTCTCAATCAATTTATAAAACATTTTAAAACAAAACATTTTAGAAAAAAGTATTTTTGCGTTTTTTTTGTTTGTATCTTCTAGTCGGAGATATCGACTATTAAAGTATCGATATGAGAACTTCACGTTTTTAGCCTGTTCTACATTGATCGCAAGCGCAACCGCAAGGAACAGGTCTGGTATAATTGACTAATCGCAGTGATCAAATCAGCCAATTTACCAGCGTGATTGGTCAATTCTACGAGATCTAAACCTTGCTTTTGCGCTTGCGATCACTGTAGAACGGGCTTTTAAGAAATGTTATAGTCGTCGTTGGGCCGAAATATGTGCATGTTCATATGCCTGCTAACAGATGGCCTGTACGCTTTAAAAAAAGAAAAAGAAAGACAGGAAGTGTGAGTTAGAAAGAAAAAGAGAGAATCAAGAGGCAAGGTAGTAGTTCGCGTTATTCGCGCCAACAACACTTCTGATATAATTTTTTTATAAACTATTTTGAAACTTTTTTTATAAACTATTTTGAAACTACAAATTATATACTTTAAAAAAGTATTTGTGAGTTTTGCCTTTTTTTAAATATCTCATTGAGCCGTTATTTGAATTTTAATTATATATTTTATTATTAAATTTATGATAAAAACTTAATTCAGAAAACGGATAAATTTTTTTCGCGCTGGCAACACTTCCGATATTACATTTTTTAATAACCTGTTTTGAAACTTGGCACAAAGTAATTACAAACTATATATTTTAATATAGTTGGATAACGGCTGATTGCAACGAATGATAGGGTGTTTGGCAATAAACTTATTGTGCTGTTATTCGTTTTGTCAAAACGTTTTGACTTGTAATTCAAATCCTCTTCAATTGTATTATTAAGGTAATAAATAAAATAAAATTACATTAAGTCACAATATACAAAGCGTCCCAGAATTGGCGTAACATTTTATGTAGACAGATAGAAAAAGTAAACCTGAGTTGAAAAGTTCTATACTATTTTGCGAGATTTGCAATGCTATACTTGCATCTCATGTATGAAAGACCCCGTATACCCACCCGAAATAAATTTTCAAATATTGCGAAAAAAATATGTTGTAATAAATGTGTTCTGTGAACACACACATATATATATATATATATATATATATATATATATGTATGCATATTTAAAAGTACTTTTCGGCATCCTACAATAGAAGCATGTTAGGGCATGCGAAGCGAACAAACCTACAGTGTCGCTTGTGTACGTAGCTGGAAACACCTCAAAAAAAGACAAAAAACAGAATGTTTATTGGTCGCGCTAGTTCTGCGCTACTATAGATATCCGCTTAAGGTTGTATTCAGGGTAAGATCTCAGTCAAAAGTTTAAGAAACATAGCGTAAACCAAACCTATTTTAATATTTAGATAATAATTTTTTGCTAGAAAAGTAGTATTTGTACTAAAATAAGTAAAAAAAAAAACTATTTATTATATTTTTAATGACTACGGAAAAGTTTTTCCGTATATTTTGTGTGTGTGTGCCATTTTAATGTTCACTTTTGATACTTTTGAGTAGGATTATACCTTACTTGCAACGTATAATAAATGAAACACTGAAAATGTACTAATCACAAAAGTTTGTTAAAACGTAACAATTGATGTATAAATTTACAAATATAATTGTTTTATGTATATTAAATATATATTTTTATTAATTTTAGCAAAATATAAATTTATATTTTATGGGATATTCACGAAATAATTATTTTTTTAAGTGGAATTTGTTTTTAAGATATTTATTAACAACTGCAAAAGTTTCAAACTTACGGTATATCTACATCTACAGTTATTTTTTAATTTATATCAAAATGTAAAATCCCATAAGAACTCGTGTTAAATTGAAATCGAGCTACCTTTTTACCAAAGCTCGCAAAGGAGCTAAAATTTTGCAAACTTTTTTTTTTAATATTATCCACTGACTGGCAAAATTTGAATACTCTGGCATATCTTTTATCTTACTCTGAATACAACCTTAATGGAACACCGCTCTTAGGTTCAAATCGAGAAGAAAATGGAAGAGAATTCTACTGCGCATAAGAGATAAGCAAGTAAAAATGAGCAAAGTGGGGATAGTGTTGCGCGTAGGATTGGCGAGACACTCGCTGGCATCCAATGGCTGTAGAGTGGAAGCATTTTCTAGTAGAAGAGATGCGCGAAACGGATGAGTTTTTGTCCATCCGTTTTCTATCTTCGACTTGAATCGACAGTGATGCAAGATCGAGTCAGAGAGCAACGAGAGTCTCGAGGTGGGGATACGTACACAAGCGGGAATCGCGTCTTTATGCGTGTCCTCACTACTTCGATTCTCTCGATTGTCTCCTTCCTCTCCGCCTCGATCTTGCATCACTGAATTTTAAACCTAGTAGCAAAACGCAAGGTGTGATGAAGCTATATCGTAATCATATCGCACAGTATCAGTTTGCAAGACTGTAGGACTGATCTAATCGGGGTTGAATGCTCGCTAGAAACACAAATACACGGTGACAAGAGCATAGTTGTGTGCAATCGCGAATGCAATTAAATAATAAATAAAAAAATGTCATTCAAGACAGATCTAGGATTTTATCCGCAAAAGGAGTTGCGTTACACTAAACTATTACCCTTCAAAGATCAACTAGAAGAAGAATTGGTAGTATGGCTTGTCAAGATCAAGGAGAATCTAGGACGCGCTGTTATGCTTCGGGAAATTGAACCAGCATGTGTATTTTGGACGAGACAATTATATACGTGAGAGAATGTGTTGCTGTAAAAAGCAAATTTTTTATAATTTACTAAAACTAAAGACATATTCATATGTGAATTATTTTTATTTTTTTAATATGTTGTGTCAGCACCTTTGTTAATATTCAAAAGGTGCGGTCAAAGTCTCACTGCAAATGGTTCAAAGCATCATTTTATCTTTATCCTATATTTAACAAAAAATAAAGATAGAACGATGCTTTGAAAAATTTGCAGTACCCAAAGTATTTTTAACTATCTACAGTCTAGCAAACAATCTAAGATATGAATTTTTTTAAATTAACTATTTCTGAGAAACTTGTTTGAAAATATATTTGTAAAAGAATAATATACAGATCCAATAACCTAATATACAAAACAAAAACAAAAATCTAGGAAAAATAACAGTAAACTTAAATTTAAAAAATAGTTATATTTTTTAGAAAAATTACAACGGACTATCTAAGGTTTGATATACCAATGAGATTTGGTTTGAACTTGTTGCTATACTGATTTATTTATTCTTGTGATATTTGTGTGTGTTGTGTTTAAATTGCCTCTAAAGACCTTGTATCGTGTATGCCAAGTACTAAGCACCTATTTTTCGTGTCACATGTGCTATAGAATGGTATTATACAAGGTCATACACACACACACAATAGCAGATATCATATAAACAGAACAACACACATAAACATCCCATACGATGTATTGTAGCAAATAAATTCACGCCAAAAGTGATATATCAAACTCAAAAATTTATGCTTTATATTGACAATATGATTTGATTGTTAAATATTTAAGTTTCTTGTTATTTCTTTTACATTCCTAGATGTCATTACATGTGTATATAATGAACATATGCAAATATGCGTGTTTAACACATTTAAAGACGTCTTTTAACAAATGTCTTGAATCCGCAGCAGCCAGCAATTCTTAATGTAATGATAGTATGACTCACATGCTGAGGTATCGGTTAAACTGAAAAAAGACATTTCATGACTCACAGGGTGTGTCTTTGGTCTCGAATGTGTTACGAAACTTATATTCTACATTTTTTATTTGGTTTTAAATAAGCATCCCTTTGTCCTTATTGATACAGTATAAATAGAATTATTTGGTATAGTGGTAACTAAACTTAAATCTTTTTCCAGGTACATAGAAATATATGGATTAAAGTTTAGTAAAGAAGATCATATAATATTTGTGAAGTTAATGTATGAAATTGTTACTATACCAAGGGTGAATGCAACTGTTATGATGGAGTGTAGTAACGTGCTTAGAGTCTTACTAAAGTAAGAAATAGAAGTTAATTAATATCGCAAATTTAAAAAATTTTGCATTGTATATTTTACCTGCGTGTGCGTGTGTATGCGCGCGCGCACTTGGAAGAATCATAAGTTATTCTGTGCATAGTGACACTTATAATTTGTTGTTGCGTAACATTAAAAAACCTATTTCATGAGAGAATGAGATCAGTTTGAAAAGAATAGCTATGTAGTTTTGGTGATGGTGTTCAATTGTTTATGAAATGTGTTTGATATAGCTTGTTTATATAATCCACTATTTTTTCCAGGAAAAAGGAATTAATTCGTCCTGATGAGTTAGAACTTTCATGGAGACCTTTCTATAAAATGATATGTACATTTACAGAACGAGGAACGTATAAGTATAGTCTAGAGTTAAATACTTTCTTAGATGACATAAGTTACGTTAAAACTTACTTTTCAGTAAGAGTTTTATATACATACATATATATACAGTGTCCCAGAATTGGTGTCTCTCGTAAGCAGGTAGAAAGAGTAAAACTGAGTCGAAAGATCCTGAATCTTTTTTTTCTATTATTTATAATAAAGGAGTAAGTATTGAGTACATCAGGCCAATCAGCGCCGATCTTTAGCCGGCCGCATGTCAGTGAACCGCGCGGAGCGCACACACACACCAGGCGCGTGTCTCACTTGATCTGATTTACCCAACAAGTAACTTCTTTATTATAAATAATAGAAACAAATGATTTGAGACTTTTCGACTCAGTTTTACTTTTACCTGCCTACGAAAGATGTCACACCAATTCTGGGACACCCTGTATATATAATTTTTTCAAAACAATATTTTTGAAATATTATTTTTTTCACATTTGATATATATCTACTTCACATTGTTTATAATAGCTGAGCGCCACACAAGAAATATTAGATGAATTAAGACCAACATTTTGTCCGTTTAATGTGGCAATGAAGAATAGTCTTTATGTTTTATCCATTTTGTTACCAACCAACTTACGTCCCCAGCATCATTCTGTTGGATATCTTTTATGGTTTGATGAACTTATGAATATGTGGAAAGTATTCCACAATGCGTACTACTGGGAACCCAATATATTATACTTAATGGGAAGATTAGCACGTGACAATATCGGTTATATCGACTGGAATCCGCACTTACCTGTGATGTTTTCTAGATTTATACGATACTTAAATCTACCTGTAATGTATAAGAATGCCTCAGACAATAGGAAATCCACCTTTTATATATTGCCGATATGTTCGTGGATAGTAGGAGCTTTGGTAAAAATTATGCGATTAGTGTGGACGAAGAAACTAAGATTATTCATTCTAATATACACATCTTGCAGGGAAATGGTTCGGACGCGCAGAAGTATTTAAATAAATTCTTGAAAACTATAGAAACCTATATTTATCCAGCAAATTATGGGCAGTGGACAAAAAAATTAACTAAATTTCTTTTCACACTTACAGATGATTTTCTCATACGTTTACGCAAGTATGTAAATATGTTAAGCGTCAAACTATTCGCGATTCATTTTTCGCGATATTTAAACATGTCACGAATACATGCTTAATCATGTATACTGTTGAATGTTACCGTAACACTCACGAATCACAAATGACAAATTTCGACTGGACAACTGCGAATCGCAAATAGTGTGAAAGGTTTATACTGATAAATAACAAACTTTTATGAATTGCGAGATACACATCGCTCATAGTTTACGCTAACTTTATAAATGTGTGCATTTCAATTATCTCATTAATAACTTATTTATTACTTTACAAATCAATAGACAGCATAAAGATATTGATTAAATGAATTGATTCTCACTTCTGTTTATGTAATTTCAGAGAAAGATATAATAAACCAACATGGGAAACTTCAATTCCAGACAATTACAAGTTAACTGATGATGATATCGATGCTTTTGTTAAGAGTGTATTGCCGTTGGCTATGGTAGTTATATATCACGAAGAAACCTTTACCACTGAATATACTACTTTGCAAAATCTAGCTTTGCTAAGACCGAATTTAGTGATACCGGATGTGGTAAAAGAAATGTATTCCACATTCAATTCTTCGATCGAACCACATAAACTTATAACTTCGATCAAGTGCATGACATTTGTAGCTCACCAAATGGTGCAAGGTTCTAGATACATGAACGGAGGTATAAAACCTGTTATCAGCTTTTTCCGCAATTGTTTATTTCAGACAAACAAATACATTCAGAAATTACATAAATTAAAAAATACTTTAAAACAAGAAAGAAAGAAACAATATGTACAAATTGTTATAAGATGTAAATTTATTATTCTACTTTTTAGTATGTTATTTTTATTGTTATCAGCAAAGAATGACACTACACAATAACGTTATTTCGAAAAAAACATACAAGATAATATGCGCACGCGCGCGGGCGTGTGTAATCCTCTAAACGAAAAGAAAAATACAAACAAGTTTGAACACTTTCTCACATTATATAATTTTATTTTTGTGCACATTTTATAGATCACGCCTTTCCAGAAGGACCAACACACGTAATACCTCTGCTATTTCGGTCATTACCCGGAATCGATGCAAATGACTTAAAAAAGTGTTATGTTACTTTAACGTTTATAGGTGTATATTGTGAGCTTATTTCTCTTGTGGATTGCTCACAATGTACCACCGACAATACAATCGAGGAAACAGTATGCAAAGACACATCGCGTTTCGAGGACTTTGTACTGCAATTTTTAGACAAAGTGTTTGAACTAATAGGAAACCTTTCGTTCGAGAACGATAGCAAGGATGGGAAGACAGATGAGTTTCATTCGTCTTTCCGATTGCTAGTGACACATACATGCGAAATTGTGCTGTCAAACTCTAGCAAAACGATTTTTGATAGTGCTTTAAATAAATTGCGCACATTCATGACGGAACGAATCTCTGAGATCAAAATCGCAGGTCACTTAGCACAAGCTATGTTCAGAGGATTTGCTATATGTAACGGACGCGAAACATTACGCGTACTGTTCCCTACGCTTTCGCAAACAATTTTATCATTGGTCAACGAAATAGAAGATGTTTCGAAGGAATATAATTTAGATCAACGTCTTCTGTATACTTTGCTCATATTAACCGCAGTTGTCGATACGACGGGCGATAATTTGTTACCCTACATGGATACTTTGTATAAGATTTTTGATCGCATCCTAATTTTGAGACCGACAGATGAAAATACAGCAGCACGCAAATTGTTACAAAAGATTCTCTCAAATTTGTCAACTATCACTATGTATCCTGAAAAAGTAATTCGTGAAGATCCCAATTATTTTCANGTTAGAGACTGGGGTAAAGGTGTGGATGTTGATAACTTCGATCCAAAGTGGTATATTCCTGGTGCAGAAGAACTCGCTGCTGTAAAAAAAATATTTTTAAGATATTTAATAGTTCACACTGACAAACTTAAGAAGTACTGCGAAGATCCTAGTATATTAACTTCGTAAGTTTACCAAGAGCTTTTTATTCTTTTCAACCGCTATATATTGTTTTATAGAAATAACTAGTGTAGTAAACTAGTTGTGCGTCTGTTTTATTTTTATGGATCATACATGATGTGATGATACTTTTATGTATTTAAATAATTGCAGGGAGGAGCTGTGTATTAGCCTAAATATTATAGGAGATACTCTGTTCGGAGCCGTAGCTGTTTTACCAGTATGGTCAGAAACCCCGCTTGCACTAATCGAGTCTTCCGTAGAGTGTAATATATCTGTACCACGTCATTTTGATCAGACAGAATTTGTTACAATGCCTGATGGGAGCAACGTTAGGCAACATCTTGCTGGAATTATGAGCCAAGTTCAACGGACAATGTTTGATAATGGAGAAGACGATACAAAAAGTTTCATAGGTTTAGGTTTTGTATGTACAATTTAAACTTTATGCGCGTAAAGAATAATCCATGAAATGTTATGCGTGTATTGTTCTGTTTAAACTTTAGATTTGGCAAAATCTGTTATTTGGAAATGTAGACTATATACATGATGTTGAAAACAACTTCTTAACTGTATTTCATATCAAGAAGATGTTTGAAAATAAAGTAGACGGAAAGAAAAATCGAATACGTAGATTATTACGCAATCGCTGTCTAGCGCAACTACATATTCGAGAGCTGGCGCGTATCAAAAATTCGTGCATATTAACAGAAACTCACAAACAAATAATGATGGAGATATTCACATTGGCCACAAGCAAATACAAGGAAGTTCGTTGTCGAGCTCAATTTGATGTCTATGATGCTATCACATTTTTCTCGTATTCCTTTAAACTTTTTGCACCTTACATGTTTGATATTTTGACGAAGGATATCGAAAAATATCATACTGAGTATAAAGTAAGTAATGATTATGTGATATACATATATACACACGCACACATATATTCGTATATATATAAGTGCTGATTTAAGAATGATTATCTTTTGAGAAATCTCCTAATATAACTTTTTGACTTACGAAACAACAGGGCGTTTTATATATTTTGCTTCGAATGATGCATTCCGATCGTGTAAGAGAAAACTGGAATTTATTAAAGTTATTGTTGCCAGCCGTTGTACTTTCCCAACCATCTGAGAAAGAATCTCTTATTCAGTTAAAGACGTCTATTACAAACTACATGAGTTCTAACTTTGGTACGTGCACGATCGAATTAAAAGTACCCGATAGATGCCTGACTGTTGCGCGTACTTTATGGAAACACTGTTCACATCCAATGTTGCCACAGCCCGATGAAAATATGATAGAGATGGGTGTGCAAAACTTAAAAAAACTCAATGAATCTAACTTAGCAGCGTATAATAGTCTGCGTGACGAACTGTTACGTTGTATATCGCAGGAATGTTTACACTGGCGGCATAGATTAATGGCAATGAGTTTTATATATGATATTCGTCATCCAGATCAACATTATCCCGCGCAAGCAGCACGTTACTTCTTGCAAGCTCTCATACACGATTCCGTAGAGGAAAGACAGATTGCTACGAAAATAGTGGCATGTATGTTGAAACAACAACAGCGAAAACGTAAAAAGGTATGTAATTTTTAATCCATAAAGTTTGTGTAGCAAATACTAGATTGTACATGTACTCATACTTATATTGTAATTAAGGTGAAAGTTAATTTACACAAACTATCTAAGAAGAAAAGAAATACGTTAAGCAAAGAACAACAATCACAACCTGTCACATGTGGGATAAGACCTGATAATATATGGCTGCAATACAATGATAAAACTCGCCCGCTCACCGCTGAACAGTGGGATGAGCCTAGATACGTCCATCAAGAATACACCGGTTATTATGTCTGGCCAAAAGTCTTGAAGGTAGACGCTCCTTCGTCTAAGCAGCCTTGTCTTGACCCGGCAACGCGCGAGCTAACAGATTGCGAAAAAGAAGTTCATCTTTTCTTCGATAATCCGAAGAACGTCGAAAACCTTATAAATTACTTCAGTGAAGACGACGTAGTCAAATTCGACTTGTATAGATATTTTCTGTTTAAATGCTTGTTTTGCAATCATGGGATTGTCCATTTGAAGCATTTTCTGCCTCATTTGCAGCGATTAGTAAAGAATTATCACGAGAGTAGTCAACGATGTGCCGCAGAAATCATAGGCGGACTCATCAAAGGTGCTAAACATTGGCCGTTTCAGATGACATGTGATATGTGGCAAGCGATAGTGCCCATCATAAGAACTGCAATAACGAATGCGACAAGAGACACTATTACGAACTGGAATAAATGCTTCTCAAAGTCACAGAAAGACATAGATCCAAATAGATCTCATTGGTTGTTTGAATGTCTCATGGAGGAAGAAACGTTTTTGGAAGAAACTTCGTTCACACAAACTACACGATTGGACATACTACAAAGTATCCTTAATCAAGCTCCATGGAGAAAAACAGAACTGTTGGGTCGTCTGGTAACTCGTTTAGAAAATCAAATGTTAACCAATTCCCTGCAAAGTGTTCGCGAAACTCTCGGATCTATGTTAGTTGGTATATTCTCGGTCGATCTTAAAATTTCACGCAACTCATTTGATTCCATAACTCCGCGAATACAAACTTTAATAAACAAGATCTTGCCGCATTTAAACCAACTTATAACAAATGATAATGCGGATAAGTCTGAGAATTTAGACAAAACAACTGATATAGTAGATAACGTAACTAATGTTACACTTGATGCATCGAACCAAATATCTCTAAAAAACGAAATATCTAAAGGAATGTTAAAAATTGTATGCACGTGGATTCAGTGTAATTTTTTTCAAATACTGTACTGTGCAATGCCAGAATTTTATCAGCTATTCCCAATTATATGTGAATTAGGAACTTCGAAAAATGATGAAGAACTCTATGATTTGTGTTTAACCGCTCTAGGAGCACTCGCGCAAGCACTCGTACTGCCCGAAGATATGTCAACTATATTGACAACAGTGAAAACAACATCCGAACATTTATCATGGTCTGTTAGACTTGACTGTTTAGCGTATCTCCAAGTACTGGTCTTTCACAATATGAGCATAATTCTTAGTGACAACACATGGATCGATTGCGTAACAAATATTGTACTGTGCTTATTAGAGGATGATCATCTTGAAGTCAGAGAGCAGGCTAGTAAAGTACTCAGTGGTCTGATACACTGCACATGTATCACGGACTATGAGAAATTACTGGCAAGTTTTATCAAAATGTGTTTTCTAATCTTTTTCTCATATACTATGTGATTTATTTTTATTGTGTGTGTAAGTATGCAAATTTCTATAATGATTATTAATATTTACATATTGCTGTGTTTTTGTAGGAGGAATTTAAAAGAAAAACGAAGACGCGATTGTACGACAAGAAGAAACCTTGTGAAGATGTTTCGGGAATTGCTACAAGTGCGATACGTTTACGTCATGCTGGTGTGCTTGGATTGTGCGCTTTTATTACTGCTCATCCCTATGATGTACCTAAATATGTGCCCTCAATTGTCGAACATCTTAATTGCCATATGAACGATCCACAACCTATACCGGTATTTGATTTCTTTGATTTATACATTATACAAAATAATTCAGATCTATGTATTTAATCCAGACAAATGCTTTTAAAATGATGTGTGAAAAAATAATACACATACACACTTGGTTAGTTAGAAACATTTAATTATATTATAGACGACAATAAGAAAAACTTTGGAGGATTTTAAACGAACACATTTTGAGACCTCGGCTGGAATAGAGCATTGTGCGCAACATTTCACGGATGACCAATGGGACATTTTACAGAATATAACAATATCACTGTCGTATTACGCTTGATTGGTGAATTGACATTACAATACAAATAGCATAGAGATACAGTAACTATGAACAGTAAGCGGTATTCACGTGCTTATGCAAACTTAGCGATTAGGTGTACACTGACGTAGAAAACCAATTCTCAATTTGCAAACGTCAAGAAACATAGCACGCAACAAACCAAAAATCATCTGGATCACGATAATGGTTTTAGTTTATTTATAATGTTTTTATTTTGTATATTGCAAAATAAATATACAGGTCGATTATTTCTTTGGATCAGAAGAAATATAAATAGAGAAAGAATATCATGAGTACACATTAGATGCAAAAAAAAATAACGATCGAATATATTATTCGTAATGTTATAAAGTCTTTTAATACTGATTTTTGTCAGTGATGATGTCTCACAACTAACTGCCCCATATGTTCAACATATATTTCTTGAAACTTTCTTAAAAGACAAAAATTGTGATATAAAACTGGCGAGGTATACTATAATAAGTTGTAAAATACAAACAATTAAAAACTGCCAATCATAATGCTCTAACATATTGCTTAGATATAACATTGTAGTTCTTCTACTGGAGCATAATTAAGTATATGTTACAACATACTTGTTTATTGCATATATGAATCAAGTATAACTATAGTAAATAATAGTATATTTGTGTAGAATATATTTTATTCGTAAGATATATATAATATATAAATACATATATATTATATGTGTAATTTCTTAAATTTGTACATGAACAATTGTGTGTCACAGTATATACAAAAACTACTTTTAAAAAATAATTACAATTATTACAGTCTTGCTGGTTTTTTGTCAGATTTTTTGTATCAAAAAAAGAATCTATCTTGAAAATATTGAATGGCAGATAGTTGGTATGGAGAACAGTATATACAGAGTGTCCCAAAATTGGTGCAACATCTTTCTCGTTGACAGGTAGAAGAAGTAAACCTGAGCCGATACGTCCTATTTCATTTTGCTAGATTCGCAATAGTTACCGAGTTTATCTTAATAAACAAATATCAGCGAATAAGCGTGCATCAGGCTGTCTTACGCGCGTGAGACAGCCCGGCGCGCTTCGGTGTTACCTGTAGCGACATATGGAAGGAGCTAATGTAACAGCACACTACGACATATACTGTGACGGGCACCTCGCTCTATGATGTTGTAGCGAAGGTGTCGCACACCTTCGGCACGTCTTTTCAAAATTAGATCAAAGATTTACTCACCAAACTTACGATTGGGCGCCAGGCGTACATACGCACGCCGTTTCCAAAATCTACA
>NW_018023271.1:8515-13596 GCF_002006095.1 Pseudomyrmex gracilis | reverse complement strand
TAACTTTGGCACGAGCGCAAGTAACTACCATGGGTACCAAAATGCTTGTGTCTTTACCAGTCAAAGAGCGAAGCAGCACGGTTCTGGATCATGATATACTAAATGCTGCTCTGAAATCACTACTAGACGTAGCAAGAGATTTGGACCTATCTACCATCAGCATAGCGCGCACATCCGTACTGGACGGCGTTCCATGGCCACGTATTCAAGAGAGGCTAACCGGCCTGTTTCAGGACATCCCCTGCAAAATCATTGTGTGCAAAGGCGTTATTAGAATATCTCCGATTGCCGAGAGAGAGGCAATAATCTAAGAATGCCATGCTTCAGCTGTTGGCGGCCACAAAGGCGTCACAAAAACCTACAACCGACTGAGACAGCGGTATTACTGAGAAAATATGAAGAGTCAAGTGCAAACCTGTATACAACGTTGCACGAACTGTCAGTTAAAGAAGCTGGTCAGAGTCACGCATAAACAACCGATGCTTCTGACCGACACTCCGGACGCGGCATTTGATAAGGTCGCTTTAAACATTATGGGACCATTGGCGACGTCGACAACAGAAAACCGATACATTCTCACAATACAGGACCAGTTGACAAAATTTCTCGTCCTAACACCTGTGCCGAGCGCTACATCAGTCGACATTGCCGAGGCTTTTCGGAAGTATTACATATCTTATTTCGGAGCGCCACGCGCTATACTTACAGATCAAGAAACCAATTTTACCAGCTCGTTGTTGAAAATCTTGTCAAAGGAATACAAAATAAAACAAATCAGAACTACAGCCTTCTATCCGCAATCCAATGGCTCACTCGAACGGTCGCACCATGTGATCACCGAGTTTTTGAAACAGTTTGTTACTAATGAGAAAGAGTGGGACGAATATCTGGACATGTCAATGTTTCCTTACAATACAAGTTACCATGAAGAAACCCAGTTTACTCCTCATGAACTAATGTTTGGAAAACCCGCTCGAACACCATCTGCAGATTTTCCGTTAGAAGAGAACATGGGTCAAACTTATTTGGATTACTATGGTAAATTGAAAAATCGGATCAATCGAGTGACACAGTTGGCGAAACAAAATTTGAATAACGCCAAATTGCGTTCAAAGAAATATTATGATAAGAAGATCAATCCGCAAGATCTAAAATTCAGGGACTCAGTGTATTTGCTGCGAGAACCGACAACCAAATTTGGCGACCAGTATACAGGCCCACACATGGTTTTAGAAATTCTGACCAACAATAACGTTAAACTTCGGTCGTCCATATAAACAAGCTACGAAAAGCTAATTTAAAGGGACCTTCTGTTGCAGATGACGGCAGCAACAACACTTAAGCTGCTCACTATCCTGATCGGGATTCAAGTCCTTCCATCAGCAGCAATTCTGGGATATGACTGTGGCGGCACAGCGGCCAATGTAACTACATTCTTTTTGTTGGATGTGGGAGACTGTGACTTACCATCGGCTCAGGCAAATCCCGTGAGGACGACCGTACAGTTGCTTCAGCTATCTGACTAATGTTACGTCCGAGTGTTCAAGGTCACGGTTCGACGAAACCGTTTACACTTGTCGAACGTGTGTTCTCCCTTTATGGTCAGCCGTACTGGCTGTTCCGAAGCGGAGAATGAGGATTTTGGTCGAGAAAATGACTGGACTGATTGTTACCGATTGGTATTTTATTCCTGACTGTTACTAATTGTGGTTACCGACAGTTACCGTCTGCCGTGTGTTTACCGACAGTTATCGACTGCCGTGTAGTTACCGACAGTTATCGACTGCCGTGTGGTTACCGACAGTTACCGACTGCCGTGTGGTTACCGACAGTTACCGACTGTCTTTTGAATTACCGACCACTGGTTTATTACAGGGTATGTTACCGGCGAAATTACTAATTCGAGTACTTTAAAGAATAGTACAGTTATTTATTATTAATTCCCTTTTTCGAATACAACGCCTCTCGTCTTTTATCTATATAAACTTTAAACCGCGGGTCTGATGGCGGAATTGTTGCCGGATATACCACCTTTGGCTTAGTGATATTTTTTAGATTCCACCCGGGTCTAATAGTGACGCGATGATTTCTAAGAATTTTTATATTGGTTATAATGCACGGAGCGGACCTAACCGAATGTTCTGCTGAATTTGTCGGACGTGTGTTGGTTGTTTCCACCATTGACGGGTCAAACTGTCCGTTGCGCGAGTAATTCCTTAATAAACTTCTCAGGTGGTAATTTCTGCCTCCTCGACGCATACGACGTCTTCTCTGACGGGCCGGAGTATCTGGATGGTGTGTTTCCCGGGAACAGATACACAGAATAAGCGTGCAATCGAGTCGCACCTCTCTTACTCTTGTATCTTGGAAGGGAAACGACAAGCGTGCGCTCGTGACGCACCTCTCTTGTCCTCAGAACAAAAGGAAACGACAAGCGTGCGCTCGTGACGCACCTCTCTTGTCTTCGGAACAGAAAGAAACGACAAGCGTGCGCTCGTGACGCACCTCTCTCGTCTTCGGAACAGAAGGAAACGACAAGCGTGCGCTCGTGACGCACCTCTCTTGTCTTTTAGGACAGGACTGACGCGTGAGAAGCCAGAAATTTACTAACAATTTTACAACTCCGTTGAAAATAGGAAACAGAACGACAAGTTATAAATATATATATATATTTATACAAAAAAAAGGAATACTCGTTCGTAAAGTAAGAAAGCTTAATTGTATTACAAAATTCTTACCATGATAGGCTATTTCTAAGTCCGAATGTGACGAAAATATTCTAAGTCCGTATTACAAAAATATTCTAAGTCCGTATTACAAAAATATTTTAAGTCCGTACTACAAAAATATTCTAAGTTTGTACTGACTGACTGACTGAACTGAACTGAACGACTGAACGATTCTGAATGACTGACTGACTGCTCAAACGATTCTGAACTGAACGCTCTGACTGAATAAATGATTTTGTCTGTGCCGGTCGCTNCGGCCGCTTATATACCCTACAAAAGGTGCTGATGCAGCACTGTCCCACGGGTCCGTCGTTCAACGGTCCCACGCGGTCAACGGTCTGGCGCTCGCTCGGTTCCCGCGGTCGCGAGGCGTGCCTTATCTTCGCGCGTGCTTTATTTCTGTTCGCTCGCTCAGGCCAGCGCCCGTGGTCTTTACGCGCAAGTTTTGTCGTGAGAAAAGAATATTCAAGAATATTGAAAAAATTACAATAAACTACTACGGAGTTATTACTAAACTATTAATATAAAAAGAATTATTAGTAGAATATTATAACTAGCTAATATACTTACATCGCTATAAATTTGCCGTAACGTTTTGTATGCGAAAACATTGGTATACTAAATTCAAATAAATCATACATATTAATCGGTACTGATTCTTTAATTAATGCGCTATTACAACCTTTTTTAATAACAATACTTCGTTATAACAACGGTATATTACCAACCATGATATATTACCGACCATAGTATATTACCGACCATGGTACATTACCGACAACGGTACATTCAAGGCTGGTAATTTACCGACTATTGTAACAATAAAACGAAAAAGAAAAATGAAATTAAACTGGATACGCTGATACTTGAACAGACAAACGTCTCTGCCCACGGATGTGACACCTTCCCCCTTAACTCAATCGTAGGAGTGTGACGCCTCCTGCAATTGACGCTCTTTCGCTGGGCGTATGCTGTCCGCTAGAATGGGACATCTCTTGGCGATTTCGCCCAGGTTGTTCGTCTGACTGGTAGATGTTCTTGGAGGTGCTTCCGGCTGACTGTGTTGGAGTAACAGTGGAATTGGCTCCTGAGTAGACACCCTGGTCCTTGCTAACAAAAGATGTGTAATGGAGCTCCAGATTGCTGCTAGCAACTTGGTACTCCATCCAAAGAGTGCGTGTAACGCGTAATTTCTGATGACAGTGTTGATGCAGGCCTTGATTGCTTGAAACAGTATAAAACTCATTAATATTCCCGCACTGGCTAAACCGAACGTGATAAACTCTTGCCAGAGTTTCCGTATAGCATTAGTCGTTAAATGTTCGATGTCTGTTTTCTTTAATAGTCCTGTTAAAGAGATGCTGTTCTGCGAAAAATTTCTGCCTGTTGCGCCTCTGGCGATAGTGTGTAGAAGAGCTGGTCTTTCTGCAGGGAACATTATGTGATCCTTCAGGTTGTCGAGATATGTCTGGCTATAAATTCCTGATGTTGCTAATGATTTTGCATCAATGTAACTCCAGGTCGGTCTTTTCGTCGGTTGTAACTTCTGTGGTGCCATTGTATTAATGGGTTTCGGTGACAGTTGGTACCATGTACCTTCCAGGAAATACATTGCTAGTAACACTAAAGTGCACCTTCTAACTGTTCCGGTCTTGAGGAGAATATGCGTTTTTGGCATCAGAAAGAGTGAAGAGTTTTGATGTGAAACAGGTAGTTCATGGTAGCATTCCTCCGTGTGGCGTACTGTTACAGCTACCGGAGCACATTTGATTACGTGAACGGATTCTCTCGCAACCGTTGCCATGTAGCCCGGTTGTTCCATCAAATGATACGCAAACTTACCGGGTAGCAGGTTAGCGAATGTCAGTAGGTTTTCGAGGACCTGACTCTCCAGGACACACTTTTGTTTCAGAACATCTTGATATAATGACGTTATTTGTTGGCGAACATGTCTCTCAACGAACACGAATTTAGAGTTTACATACGTAAACATATCCAAATTATTCACTGACAACTTCTTTTTTGTGAATATCTTATCTTTGACCGCTTCCAGAAGAAACAATTTTGGGTGTTTTGTTCTGACGAGTCTGTACCCGCAAACGGTGTGTTCCCCGACTCTTGCGGTTAAAGCAAAGATGACGTCATCGGTTGTTACCGTATATACTTCAGGCGTGTCTGGTACGAAGGGAACTAACTTAATGGCTGGCCCCTCGTACAAAACGTCGTACTGGTGAAACTTGCAATCACTAGCAGGCATTTCTTTCCAGAACGCATTTCAGTTTTCGTCGGTCATACAGGATCCTTTGGACAAGACGCAGGTAGTTTGGTCCCGCAAGATCACTCGGTCCTGCG
>NW_018023271.1:3937-6875 GCF_002006095.1 Pseudomyrmex gracilis | reverse complement strand
TACACTGAGTCCCCGATTTTTAGCTCTTGCGGATTGATCTTCTTTTCATAATATCTCTTTGAACGTAATTTGGCGTTATTCAGATTTTGTTTCGCCAACTGTGTCACTCAATTGATCCGATTTATCAATTTAACATAGTAATCCAAATAAGTTTGATCCATGTTCTCTTCTAACGGAAGATCTGCAGATGGCGTTCGAGCGGGTTTTCCAAACACCAGTTCATGTGGAGTAAACCGGGTTCCTTCATGGTAACTTGTATTGTAAGAAAACATTGACATGTCCAGATATTCGTCCCACTTTTTCTAATTAGTTACAAATTGTTTCAAAAACTCGGCGATCACATGGTGCGACCGTTCGAGTGAGCCATTGGATTGCGGATAGAAGGCTGTAGTTCTGATTTGTTTTATTTTGTACTTCTTTGACAAGATTTTCATCGTTGTATAAAGGTTTGCACTTGACTCTTCATGTTCTCCCAGTAATACCGCTGTCTCAGTCGGTTATAAGTTTTTGTAACGCCTTTATAGCCGCCAACAGCTGAAGCATGGCATTCTTGGATTACTGCCTCTCTCTCGGCAACCGGAGGTGTCCTGATAACGCCTTTGCACACAATGATTTTGCAGGGGATGTCCTGAAACAGGCCGGTTAGCCTCTCTTGAATACGTGGCCATGGAACGCCGTCCAATACGGGTGTGCGCGCTATGCTGATGGTGGATAAGTCCAGATCTCTTGCTACGTCTAGTAGTGATTTCAGAGCAGCATTTAGTATATCATGATCCAAAACCGTGCTGCTTCGCTCTTTGACTGGTAAAGACACAAGCATTTTGGTACCCATGGTAGTTACTTGCGCTCGTGCCAAAGTTAAGTCGGCAAGTTCGGGAAACTTTCCCGCTTCTTGTAGTTGTCGAGAACCGTCGTCACACGGTGTCCCTTGTTGAGTAATGAAGATACACAAATTATCTTTTCTCATGGCAAGATTGTCTCTGATTTCAACGACTGTAGGTTCTTCCGTTTTTTCTGATTCGTTTACGTGATAAGGTATTGTCGCTGGGTCAAACATCTGTTCTGCTGTATCATCATCTTCTTCTTCCGTGCTGTCGATGTTTTCTTCTAACTTGGATGATTCTTGCGACTCAGTTTCTGGAAACAACAGTGAATCATGCGTTTTGCTGACTTCAAATTCTTCTGGAGTTTCATGTTGAAGTAGTGGCGGTTGTTGATCGCTCACACGCTTCGGTCCCAGTGCGTTAAATACTGATTCGTCCGATGACCTATCTTCTCCATATGTCAATGGTAAGACAGTTGCTGTCATGTCCGGCGGATTTCTCGACAACGCGTCCGTGTTGGCGTTAGCAGTACCGGCTATATACACGATCTTATAAGTGTACTCTGCTAGTTTCAACCTCCATTTCACGAGGCGAAAAGTCGGATCCTTGACAGAATGTAACCATACTAGTGGTTTGTGGTCCGTCACAAGAGTAAACTTTCTCCCATACAGATAAGGATGGAAATTGTGTACAGCGTAAACGATAGCTAACAGTTCTCGTTCCACAGTAGAGTAGTTCTTTTCAGCGCTGTTTAGTAGCCTAGAGCAATACGCTATCGGAAGATCTTTGCCGATGGGTCCCTGACTGAGTACTGCACCCACAGCATATCCTGACGCATCTGTTGTAACATTAAACGGTATGGCAAAATCAGGATATTGCAGGATAGGTTCCTTGCAAAGGGCGTCGCGCAGCTGCGTAAACGCGTCTTCCTGTCGGTTTGTCCAAGCAAAGCTTGCTTCTTTCTTCAACATATCGGTCAACGGTTTAGCCAAATTTGAAAACAATGGTATAAACCTTCTGTAGTAACCGACGAAGCTCAAAAACTGGCGAATTTCTTTAACGTTTTTTGGTTATGGAACTTCTTCACTGCTTCCAGTTTCTTTGAATCTGGTTTGACGCCTTCTTCGCTTATCACATGCCCTAAGTATGCCACTTCTTTTCTCAGGAACTCACATTTGTCGGGTTGCAATCGGAGATTGGCTTGTCGTAATTTTTGCACCAATTTATTGTATTTGATCTCATGCTCTTGGAATGATCGGGCATACAGCACTATGTCGTCAAGGTAGACAAAAACTTCAAGACTCTGCAGTCCGGCTAACACATGATCAATCTTTGGAAGGTTGCTGGTGCATTTCGTAAACCAAACGGCATCCTATTAAATTCGTAGTGTCCGTATGGCTTTGAAAAAGCTGTTTTTGGTTTATCTTCTGGATCCATAGGAATCTGGTGAAAACCTGACGCCAAATCGAACACCGAAAAATATTTAGCTGATCCTAACTGGTCTAATATCTTTGGTATGTTTGGCAACGGATAAGCGTCGCCGACGGTCTTTTCGTTGATGTTCCGATAATCTATCACCATTCGCCATCTCGGATTTCCGTGTGAATCAGCCTTTTTCGGCACGATCCAAAGAGGGGAATTATAAGGTGACAACGACGGCTGAATAATGTTGTTCTTTAAAAAATCGGCGGTTTGTTTACTGATTTCTTCTCGATGTACTGGCGGAAACTTGTACTGTTTAGTATGCACAGGTATATCCGTTGTTGTTATTTTGTGAGCTAGAACATCCGTATGTCCCAAAAGTTCTCTAGGTAGATGAAAACAATCAGCACTTTTGTTTATCAATTCTTCTACGTTCCTCCTTTCTTCAGAGTTTAAATGATCTAGCTTCAGTAGCTGTTTTACCTGTTCGCTTCGGTTACTCGTTTCTTTAGTTATAAGACGAACAATAAGGGTAATAGACATGTTACGTCCGAGTGTTCAAGGTCACGGTTCGACAAAACCGTTTACTCTTGTCGAACGTACGTTCTCCCTTTATGGTCAGCCGTACTGGCTTTACCGGGGCGGAGAATGAGGATTTTCGGTCGGGAAGATAACTGGACTGATTATTACCG
>NW_018023271.1:0-2587 GCF_002006095.1 Pseudomyrmex gracilis | reverse complement strand
CACGGGTCCGTCGTTCAACGGTCCCACGCGGTCAACGGTCCTGCGCTCGCTCGGTTCCCGCGGTCGCGCGGCGTGCCTTATCTCCGCGCGTGTTTTATCTTTGTTCGCTCGCTCAGGCCAGCGCCCGTGGTCTTTACGCGCAAGTTTTGTCGTGAGAAAAAAACATTCAAGAACATTAAAAGAATTAAAAGAAACTACTATCGAATTATTACTAAAAAATACTAATATAAAAAGAATTATTAGTAGAATATTATAACTAGCTAATATACTTACATCGCTATAAATATGCCGTAACGTTTTGTGTGCGCAAACATTGGTATAATGAATTATATATACCAATAAATCATACATAATAATCGGTACTGACTCCTTAATTACTGCGCTATTACAACCTTTTTAAATAACAATACTTCGCTATGACAAAGGTATATTACCAACCATGATATATTACCGACCATGGTATATTACCGACCATGGCATATTACCGACCATGGTACATTGCCGACTATGGTACATTACCGACCATGGTACATTACCGACCATGGTATATTACCGACCATGGTACATTACCGACCATGGTACATTACCGACCATGGTATATTTCCGACCATGGTACATTACCGATCATGGTACATTATCGACAACGGTACAAAAAGTAAACTGAATAAGAAAAGAAAAAGAAAACTCGATATAATAAGTACTAAAACATTTAAGTCCACGGATGTGACACCTACCCCCTTAACTCAATCGTAGGAGTGTGATGCCTCCTGCGATTGACGCTCTTTCGATACGCGTATGCTGTCCTCTAGGATGGGGCATCTCTTGGCGATTTCGCCCAGGTTGTTTGTTTGACTAGCGGATGTTATTGGAGGTGCTTCCGGCTGATTGTGCTGAAGTGACAGTGGAATTGGTTNCTGGGTAGACGTCTTGGTTTTTGCTAACAGAAGATGTGTAATGGAGCTCCAGACCGCTCCTAGCAACTTGGTACTCCATCCAAAGACTGCGTGCAACGCATATCCTCTGATGACAGTGTTGATGCAGGCCTTGATTGCCTTAAACAGTATAAAAATCATTAATATTCCTTCACTGGCTGAACCGAACGTGATAAATTCCTGCCAAAGTTTCCGTATAGCATTAGTCGTTAAATGTTCGATGTCTGCTTCCTTTAATAGTCCTGTTAAAAAGATGCTGTTCTGCGGAAAATTTCTGCCTGTTGCGCCTCTGACGATAGTGTGTAGAAGAGCTGGTCTTTCTGCTNGGAACATTATGTGATCCTTCAGGTTGTCGAGATCCGTTTGGCTGTAGACTCCTGATGTTGCTAGAGACTTTGCATCAATGTAACTCCAGGTCGGTCTTTTCATTGGTTGTAACTTCTGTGGTGCCATCGTTCCAATGGGTTTTGGTGACAGTTGGTACCAGGTACCTTCTAGTAGGTACATCGCTGGTAGCACTGAGGTGCATTCTCTAACTGTTCCGGTCTTGAGCAGAATATGCGTCTTTGGCATCAGAAAGAGTGACGAGTTCTGATGTGAAACAGGTAGTTCATGGTAGCACTCTTCTGTGTGGCGTACTGTTACGGCCACCGGAGCACACTTGATTACGTGAACGGATTCTCCCGCAACCGTTGCCATATAGCCAGGCTGTCCCATCAGATGATACGTAAACTCACCGGGTATTAAGTTAGCAAATGTCAACAGGTTTTTGAGGACCTGACTCTCCAGGACACACTTTTGTTTCAGAACATCTTGATATAATGACGTTATTTGTTGGCAAACATGTCTCTCAACGTACACGACTTTAGAGTTTACATACGTGAACATATCCAAATTATTCACTGACAACTTCTTTTTTGTGAATATCTTATCTTTGACCGCTTCCAGAAGAAACAATTTTGGGTGTTTTGTTCTGACGAGTCTGTACCCGCAAACGGAGTGTTCCCCGACTCTTGCGGTTAAAGCAAAGATGACGTCATCGGTTGTTACCGTATATACTTCAGGCGTGTCTGGTACGAAGGGAACTAACTTAATGGCTGGCCCCTCGTACAAAACGTCGTACTGGTGAAACTTGCAATCACTAGCAGGCATTTCTTTCCAGAACGCATTTCAGTTTTCGTCGGTCATACAGGATCCTTTGGACAAGACGCAGGTAGTTTGGTCCCGCAAGATCACTCGGTCCTGCGGTAGCTGTACTGGTGCCTTGTACTCTGACATTTAAATTTTAACTGACGCTTGGACAACCACGTTTTCCCAGGTGCCGTACGGGTCTGAATACTGTGTTCCGGAGCAGCGTCCGTCAACACCGACAGATCCTGCCAAAGTGACGCTACTGTACGTCGTGCTATTGGAGATGAGACCATCTATCTGCACGGAAGGAGTCAACGCTAGCATGCCCGTGGAATGTGCTGACTGGCATGTATCTTCCGACAGATTNATCAGGTAGACTCTTCGTCTGTTTTGCACAACTGAAGTGTGGGAATGCATCCCGCAGTAGAACACTGTCCGGTCTATCTCGATCCTGCACTGGATGACGTGTGTTTCGTCATAGTCAGATAACTGAAGCAACTGTACGGTTGTCCTCACGGGATTTG
>NW_018023270.1:10275-13596 GCF_002006095.1 Pseudomyrmex gracilis | reverse complement strand
ATCTCGCGACTCTTCTATCTTCTTCTCTCTTGAACTTCGCAGTCAACAACCCCCGTTGCTACCCGAACAAAAGCCTCGATATCGATCAATCGTTCGACGAACATCTTCTACCCCGTGGACGACACGCGCCGCATCTCGCAACAATACATATATATAATAAAACATTTCAGCATAACATCCTGCAAAGTGACTCGTTTGACCGTATTCATTTCTTAGTTATTACTTCAGAGCCTTAAATTTCTTTATTAATTGTTGATTTACGTTGGTTTCAAATGCGGTATTAGTTTATCAATGTCCATTCTTGATATATGTACGAATGTTGCAAAGAATGTCTCCAAGTGCCTCGGTAGCCTGACAGGGAAGGCGACGGCCCGGAAAGCCGGAGATTCCAGGTTCGACTCCTGGCTGAAGAGTATTTTTTCGCAATAGTTTAAAATTAGTTCGGGAAGTATTCGGGGTCTTTCATACATGAGATGCAAGTATAGCATATTGTATGATTTTAAGAATTGAAATTTCAATTCAATTCAAAAAAAAAAAAAAAACACGTGTAAAAATTTATATGTGAACATATATATACGTATACATATATATAATAAAACATTTCAGCATAACATCCTGCAAAGTGGCTTGTTTGACCTTATTCATTTCTTAGTTATTACTTCAGAGCATTAAATTTTTGTATTAACTTGCACAACCATTGTTGATGCAGGAATCAATCCAGTACAATTAAATCAAAAAAATATTGCTACGATTGTTGCAACATCTATGTTANAATCTCAAGAAGCATTCTTATACAGGGACTGGCAGGTGAATATGTTTTTTGATGTTTGGTGTGGGTTAGTAAAGAAATTTTCAAAATTTGTTTGTGGGNTATCGGGGTAGTTTGAATTGTTTGCGTAGTGTTGTGCAATTAATAAGTCAATTGATTTTTCTCTTCAAACGTTTCAACTTTATTTGAAGTCTTCTTCAATAGATTACACTAAATANGTTTGTAGCAAATTTGGATTATATCATATATTAATGTAGGTTTTTTCATGTTTTATAAAATAATTAAACATACTTCTTAAGTTGGACAATATCCCTTCTGATTTTTAGCATGACAAAAGTAACCTGTTTTATGTCAGTTGAATAAAATAAANTTAATGTTGATCGATGTGTGTAATGTTATGTAGTATAAATTTTTCGTCAGTATTGTGTCAGAGGCAAAGATTTTACAGAATATATATTACATGTAAATATTGATAGTGACATCTCTACAACGTGCTCACATTAATTTTTGCTTAACTTATTTAAAATCGGTAAATATGCGTTGGCTAATATTTCTGTGTTTTGCATGACATTAATACTGTAATTGTAGTATAGTCTACTTTTTGTAACATTTTTGCAATTAATTGTATGAAATAATTGGGTTTGTTATCAAGAATGTTAATAGCGTTCCACTTGAAGGAATGTTCAGCGTTAAATGCATGCTAATACAGAAAGTTTGTTCCCCGATAGGAAAACATTTATGAAGGTATGTGACAAATCTTGCATAAAAATTGATTGATTTGCAANTATGTAGATATAGTTTGAGAAATAGATGTAAAAATATTGATCTTTTATAAAATATTTGTTACTGTTTGCAAAATTAATTTCCAAATACTATTTCGGCAAAACAATAAAAATATGACGAATCATCTTAGCAGTATGTTTGCAATATTAAAGTAAAAAAAAATTGTTCAATAATTGAGAAAAAATGTTTAGCTATGTAATGTTTAAAACATGTAGAAATATAATTGCATATGAAGAAATCAAATTTATGTATATACTTATGGAAATGCAACTCTTTTGTACTTTTTGATAAATATTTTCTACAAAATTTTATTTTGACACAACTGTTGCGTTATGGCAAATCATCTTAGTGCAATCATTGCAAAATTGTCGTCATTTATGATGCCATTTTTGTGCAATATTTTCACAATTTGTCTATTGAGGTTGGTTTTGTTTTATCTGTGCAATTGCATGTGTTCTTTAATTNGTGTAATTGTCTTTTTGTTTGTTTCTTATAATTGGCTTTATAGGAAGTGTATGAAATATTATATTAGTAAATATAATATTATATTAGCAACTAAGTTCTCGCTGTTGTTTTTTTGAAAATCCAACATTATTGTGAAAAAATGGTTACAAATAAATTATTCAAAGTATTGCCCATTGGTAGCTACAACTTTTTCCCATCTTTCTGGCAGAGCTCGAATGCAGTTACGGTAAAAGTGTTCGTCTTTTGAGGCTATCCACGAATCAAGCCATTTTTTGATGTTTTTATATGAGCGGAATTGCTGATCAGCAAGACCATGTGCCATCGAACGGAACAAGTAATAATCGGACGGCACAATATCTAGAGAATATGGCGGGTGGGGTAGGACTTTCCATTTGAGCGTTTCCACGTAGGTTTTAACGAGTTTGGCAACATGAGGCCTAGCGTTGTCATGCAGTAGAATCATTTTTTCGTGCCTCTGTTCGTATTGTGGCCGTTTTTCGCACGCAATTGCTTGGAAATGGCTTGGCGGGTAACTCCTAATGCTGAAGCAAGCTGTTCTTGCGTTCGGCATGGATTTTTATCGAGCAATTCAGTGTTCTCAAAGTTTTTGGCCTTTCTTCACGCGGACGGTCGTCAACATTGAAATCACCGTCTTTATAGCGACGGAACCAATCACGACACGTTGTTTTACTTAGAGCAGCATCTCCGTAAACTTTTTGGAGATCGCTTTAGCCGCCGTTTTCTTTGAATAAAATAAGAAAATTAACACTTCCCGCAAATGACGATTATTTGGTACAAAATCAGACATTTTCACACAACCAAAAGTATATGACGCCAAAACATAATCACTAACGTGTCAAAGCGGTTTGTTTACTATATGTCAAAGCTTAGCTCGTGACGTTTTGGATATGTCAAAATCGACCAGCACTTACTGCTGGAGCCATCTATTGACAAACAGCGGGAACTTAGATGCGCACCTAATATATAACACAATGTGAGATTTTTGGTCAATAAGAGCCATATGCAGGATTGCCGCTGAATGTTTATTTTGTTTACGCGTATTTTGTATGTATATATATATATATATATATATATATACATAACATATATGTATTGTGACGTGGTATTCGCGCCGCTCTTTCCCCGTCACAAAAGTTAAGAGGTTTCGCGGGAGCCCGGGAAAACGAGCTGGAAAACGAGCGCCAAGATCCTCCAGGGCTTGCATGCATCCGCTTAGAATAGTCTTTTATTTTTATTTTTGTATTTTATGTAATTGCGGCGCTTCACCGTCACGAAAACATCGA
>NW_018023270.1:7409-9800 GCF_002006095.1 Pseudomyrmex gracilis | reverse complement strand
TCGTGCTCTTGGTTGCGAACAGCTGTGCGAGACACACGTATCTTTTCGGGCTCCCGTACGTACGCGACTCTGCCGTGCTATCGAGATATTGTACCGTGCCGCGAGTTGAGGTTCGAGGCCAGGGACTTTTGTCGAGAGGGTGACCCCGGCGAGTCCAGGAGAGCTGACCGAATCGGTCCGGACGGGACGAGAAAGAGGAAATGCCGGAGAGCAACAAACGACGGTGAGGTGCCCGTTTTATTTCTGTGAGCCACGAATCCGCGTTGTACAGGCCTCGTGTCGAGGCTGGTCGCTTGCTTTTCGCGTTTGGTTTGCGACGGCAAGGACGTACCCTTGACCGTCTTTACGATTGTTTGTCGATAGCGGCCAGAATCGGGATCCACGGGGCTTCGTGGCGGTAGTTAGAGATTCGTAGGTTAAGTGCATGTTTTGCTGTAATTTTGCGAGCCCGCGGCAAGCCCTGGAGTGGCGATCCGGCGCCAAGTAGCCTATTCGCGTTATTTGTGTCCGTCTTTTCTATTTCTTTTTGTTTTGTATGTCTAGCGAGCGTATTCGTATGCGCGTGCCGTGATTGTTGAAACGTATCGCTTGCGTACCGTCGGATCTCGTCCGCTGACGGCAATCAGCCGCCGCGGTAAGAAATCGTCAAGACGAAATCGGATTTTTCTCGTGTGATCGGCTAGAGTGAGGTGTGCGCGCGTCGGAAGCGGTGTGTGGATCGGTAATGAATATTGTGTCAAATTAACGTGCGGATTAACGACGGTTTTGGATAGTGAATTTTCAGGACAATTATCGTCTAACTATTAGCGAGCGTACGGTGAATGCGTGTCGCCTTTCGAGCGTATAAGTTGTCCGGGATTATTCGCGGTCGAGTAACGTATCGTGTCGCCGATTTTCCTGACGCTAAGATAACGGGCGTTTCTAACCACTTTGTGATAAACAACCGGGAAAAGACACTCCGACGTCGCACCGCCTTCGCTCTGTCTCGCGAGTATTTTTCTTCGAGTGCATGCGCGCAGATTGAGAAATCGGCTCGATTTGATCTTTTGGGCCTAGCGATACGAAACCGGCGAAAGCTGCGTTGCCGAGTGAGCCAGTCGATCAAATTGCGATCCACGATATAACAAGTAAGTCACGGCTTGTAAAAAGGCGACTGCCCGCTATTTTATTACGGCGGAGTGCCGGCCTTGCACGCCTGCTTGCATTCTCTAGCTATTTGTCCTGCCTCTGACTTTGCGCCCCGCTATTGCTATATTTTGGGGCCTGCGCTTGTTATCTCCCGGCTGGAATCCTCGAGGATCGCATCGCGTCCAGTACTCTTGCGGTATCGGTTCATTTCAGCAATTTGTCTCGTTAATTTGCGTGACACGGTTTGTTAAATCTTGTAAGTCGTTGTGGACTCCGTATCTTTTTTTGTTGTATTACTTTCGGATGCTACCGCCGTAGCTTATTTATCTCTACTTTTTGTATATCTCATGTATCTCTTTCCTTTATTATCAATCCTGTTCACTTNGCTTTTATATTATTTTGTAAGCATTCTTTTCTTTCTACTATTTCCTATATTATTTCTGTTACATTATTTCTGCCCTTCTACACGCGTAATAAATTGTTAATTCATTATCAATTTGTGCCGATTAATTACGACTCTCTTTCCTTCATTTGAGCTTCCTNTCGCGAGGTCAAGGGACAGCCTGTATTTCGAATTTCTAACAAACCCCGCCCCTCTCCGTTCCCAAAAGAGCTAGTCGGCCCGTCGTGCCGAGTGACGCTGATTTTTGACGCGACTCCGCGTCTGGCNCCCAAACTGACACCCAAGTATTCGTCGACTCGACCAGGCGGTGCTCGTTCCGGGCCATCTTTTCTGCCCTGCCAGTGATTCGACGTTGTCCTCTCGCGGACGCTCACCTAAGTCCCGGGAATTATTCTCCGTTTGCGGGGGAGCGGCGCGAGAATTACGTTACCACCGAGAAAAACGTTACAGTATATGTACAGGTATATATACCTGTACAGATCTGATCTGCGTTTGGTAACAATCTGTCGGCACCTGTGACTGTTTGGTCTGTATTTGCTACTGTTTTGTTGACAGTTCTAATAACAGATATGATGTGTATTTGGAGCGATTTTGACGCCAACAGACGATGACCAAATTTGTTCTGGATTTGATGCGTCACTTTGGCTTTGTTTTGTTAGTGGCAAACCTGTTATAATTTTGGTTTCATTTTGACATCTCACATGTTTGTAAACTGCGGTTTTGTCGCCAACGCTGGCAAAATTTGTAGGCCAACTCCATATCTATCTGTGTTCTCTTTAGAATATGGTTCGGCGACTATATATGTCAAACATGTAAGATGTTAAAATAAGACCAAAATCATAACAGGTCTGCCACTAATA
>NW_018023270.1:0-4512 GCF_002006095.1 Pseudomyrmex gracilis | reverse complement strand
CTGGTCGCATGACACGTTTAGTACAACAGTGGAATTGACAAAAAGAGTAGTTTCTTGTATTTCTAAGAACATAGTATAATTTATCGGGCGTACACACAGCGATGTCTGAGACAAATTCTCATCAATAGAAGAAGCTATTCCGATAACAGATAGTGAGCATAATGTTTCGAAGATTATAAGCATTTGCGTAATGCGTGCCTACAAAGTTATTTTGTTTGTTAAACGAGAAATACAAACACACATTAAAACAAAAGTAATACGCAAAATAGTATAAGACAACGAACGTTTGCAATATCAAATGCACAAACAGCAATCACAGATGTGTGACCATTATGAGTATGTTTATCAGAAAAGATGTTTTTTATTTCTATCACGCACACACATCACAACACATATCACGGATGTAGTTTTACCAATCCGACATACGAAAAGACGAATAAGAAAACAAAGTACAGTTTTACTGTATACTACATGTGTTCGACAATATTTGACATTTTTGCAACAAAACTAAATTCAAGAAACCTGTTTAAGGTAGTTCTATCACGAGACAAAAGTTCTGACATAAATTCTAATTTTTTATATACACATAGTATTGTCTGAACCAATCTTCAATTTTTAAAAACAAAAAACAGTTGGTTATCGACCACTTTAATGAAACATATTAAATTGAATAAAGATATAAAACATTGACATATGTAGTATACGTAAATTCTTTGTGTTCGTATTGAGGTGATCTAATATAATAAATCTTAATAGATCGAGAGTAGATCTAATAATAAATAAAAGTGTAAGTTTCTCCATAGATCGACTTATATTTATTTAGATTTACTTTATATTTATTCAGATTTAATTTAGATCTAAGTAGATCTATTTTTCCAGTTTTTTTATTTCGGTAAATTTAAGATAGATCTAATCCATTTTTGCTCGGGTAGACTTGAGATCTTTTCTAAAAACTACCAAATATTTTTTCAAATTGTCTACTAAGTAAACAGTAAAAATATAACAACGGTAACGATCATTTTGATTTAATAAATTGATCTAAATTGATAAATGTCAAAATTTTAACCTGTACGTAGTATAGCAGCCATATGTGGCAACGCAATTATACTCAAAATGTGATGTAAAATAGTTTAATTTATTTTATCAATAATTATAGTTTTAGTTATGCATAGTACGCGTTTTTTCTTATAACTTTTAATAAACTGCTTTAAGCACTTACGAAATCTGACCATACGTGATAAACTTACCTTAATTAGTTTTGAGCGCGTTTTGCATTGCATAATAAACTTATAGTTCAATATTGACTGTCAAATATTTGCATACGATTAGAAACGTTATATTTTATAACACTTGTAAATTTTCAATAAATATAAGAAAACATAGGAGTAAGAACTTACCATCTTCTATACAGTGATATCCAATGCATTAAGATATAAAATAATAAATCTTGCAAGAAATATGACTGCGAACTTCTAGTACAACGAGATCAAAAACGTAACGCTTGCGCGATCTTACCTCTTCGAGATATTCTCGAGAATTAAGAAACGATCGTTTCAGTGAAACAATATCTACGTGCCAGAAAGTAAACATCTGTGTTTGGGAAAACGACCTTATTTTCGTTCTCTTCTATGTACGTGTACGATGATAGAAAAAGTTTTTATATATGTCGTTTTCACGGTTAAATATGAGAATATAATTTAACATACAGACTGTTTTATTTATAATAATGAGATAGTTTTCGTCGAAATCTGTACTTGAAATATTGTTCATAATTTAAAAAATTTAATTTGAAATATTGTAAATAGACAGATATTCCACTGATAAAAATGCACAGAATTTGTTTGCTGGATAAATATTCGGAACTGCATTCGAGATCGCTATAATCCAGATTTTATTTTTTCCGTTTTAACGCAAAAGTTCGCAGTGACTTGCGTGATGTCACGTTTATCGCGANTTTCTTCGAAAAATATGTTGTACAACTTTATAGATTTGCCTGACAAAAATAGAGACACGAAATAATCATTTAATTGAAATGCAAGAAAAGTTTTTACAGCAAGAATTTTTGAAAAATTAATTAATAGTAAAATTTTTATTAGTCTGAATTGATTGATGCAAAATAATTATTTGACATTTATTGTAAATTTAAATATACAATTCTAGTTTGTGCAATTTTGTTATTTTGATGAGAACTTTGAAATTACTTGTAATGCATAATCATACTTAGAATTCATACGACAATTGTCACGTTATCTTAGTACAGTTCAATATCTTTTACAGAAATTTAGTACTTATAATTATTAAACCAAAGTGAAAAATAAATTATTAGTAGTCTATGATCCAGTAATAAATTTGAAAATTACTGAAAATTATTAGATAATTACTAAGGACTTACTTCTGATGACGTACTAAATAAATTACTATTAGTGAGTGCTTAAACATTTTTTTGAAATTTATTCGAACAGTAAGTAGATTTTTTAAAAATATATTGGATTCTCTTTGAAAATTTTATATCAATTTTAATTGGCAATGTAACGTTGTGCGATTTACAATCAAGAAATAGATTCTATCTAGAATCCAAGTGAAATTTCTTTACTAAAAAAAAACAAATATCACTGGCACATAGTTTTTTGGAAGAGAAATTAATTCGAGGTTTCACTCAAATTAAGTTTCGGAAACAAATCATCTCGCCGATCGACCGATGAACTCCATGGAAAAGAACCAGACCTAAACAAATCTTAACCTTTTCGCTCCGGGACTGGTCCATATATGGATCAACAAGAAAAGCGAACGTAATAGATGTTTATAAGGTCAATTTAATGCACTAAATTTAGGAAAAAAATTGAAAAAAACCTAGGTTACTTCTTTGACCTTCAAAATTAACTTTGAAGAGAGAGGGGGTAGCAGGTTATTATTAACTTTTTCAGCTAAAATGCGAGGTCAATTTTAAAGGAAAAATCCCCGGAGCGAAAAGGTTAAAGATGATTTCAACTCGACATCTCTATATTTGCAGCCCCCTTATTCAGTCCGCAAGACGACTTGTTCCTTAATAAATCGAAATTATTTTTATCTACTTATTCTCAAGCTATCTTATACATTTTATTTTATCTATTTAAATTATTATTTTCGTAAAAATATTGCAGTTTAATATATTTGCAACAATAGATAAAAATATTTCTCTTATTGTATTATTATAAATGTGCCAGTAAGTTTTGTCACAGATAAATCATTGAGTCAATGATTTATCATAGAAGTTCAGAACTTAATTTATTCTGCAGCCATATTATTGAGTCAGTGATTCATCATTGAGTCTGAGTAATGAATCACATAGTTCCTTTACTTAGCAAGTAATTTATTACATAATCTCTCAATGATTGTTGAGAAACTTATTCCACAACTTATATACTGAACCAGTAATTGAGTCGTGTAATAAATTACTGAAGAATCATTGAGAGATTATCAAGCACACATACTACAATTACTAAACTACTGAAAATTATTGACACAGTAGTAAGTAAATTACTAAAAATCACTGCGATTTAATGAGCAAATTACTTAACGACAATCATTAATCAGTGATGCTTCAATAATACTTTTCTGTAAGCAATAAACACAGTTATACAGAATACTTGAAAAAAATACATATGTAACCTTAGTAATATTCTTCAAATTTTATTTAATAATGTGTCAAAAATTGTACTGTTTCTTTACAGCAATGTAAACCAGACAAATGAATCTGCAAAAGCGCTCACAAAACGCTGGACTACTGAAGTACATTTGGAGTTTTATTCTTTGTTTAAACAAGTTACCAAAAAAAGCAATACATACAGTCTAATATATACATATATTTTTTGTAAAGTGATAGCTTGACTGCATAATGCATAAGCTTTTACTTATAAAATAAAGCGACTGGACGCCGTCAAGAGACACAAACCGCAAATAGAACTCGCAAATTCTCTGGCGCTATCTTTATAAAGAAATAAAAATTGTGTAGCTGCTTTGAATAAGCAGAATATTAATTGCGAACAATTCAGGTAAGTGTCATCAGCTGTTGACAAGACCGTATATTGACTTATTTTTACGAGCGATACGAAGTCACGTGAGCTGTCGGCTGCCTGCCGCATTGAAGTCGGCAAAAACTTGCAATACAGTGATTCCGAACGAATTCCGATTCACCATAACGCGTCAAAACTTTCATACATAAAAAACTATAGCGTCAATATATTGAAATTTCACTAATTTCTAGCACATATGCCGTTTTTAAAAACTTATCGTTTTTCATAAGAAATCTATATTGACTTGTCACTTGTCAAAATTCCTTNTTCTTTGCCACTNNAATTATTGAATAATCGCGATCAAGAAATCTGTACATATTGACGATCTTTACGTACTTTGAATCAATTTATTATTGTATAACAAACTTGCATTACTTTGTCTTAACATATAACGCGAGAACTTTTATCACATAGTACATTTTGATATCGTTGCATTCGTTAAACATAGGCAAAGTTTATT
>NW_018023269.1:13554-15565 GCF_002006095.1 Pseudomyrmex gracilis | reverse complement strand
TATCGGTTTCGGTACTATAACGGTAACGGTAAGACTCAATTTCGGTACTATATCGGTTTCGGTATACAATCTCTAGTATAATACCGGTATTGAAATCATACCGGTATTAAGTCCCTGATTGAAAGGGACCGGCCCGGAAAAATTCTTTAGATGGTGAACGGATTCCAACTCGAGAACTCCGGGTTCGCAGCCCCTGCACTCAGGCCGCGAGACCACTGAGCCTGAAGTCTTGGATGGATGTATGATTTAAGAGGTTATGTAAACCAAATCCCCTTCGTGGTCGAAACGCTAAGATGTATTTAAATAAATTAAAAATATACAGATCTGTTAGTTTTGTTACTCTACAACATAATCAAAGCTCATCAAAATTGGAGAGGGACACTTGCGTCACTTCTCTTGTTTTTTATATGCACAAGACGTATTTTTTCTTTGCATATTTTCTAGAATTACTTATGAATAAGAATGCAGAGCGTTTGTGTTATTGCTGGCGTTTAAAAGTACACTAAGTCGGTACAAATATAGAACATCATAAAATTTATTTCGTTTTTTTTTAATATGTTTTACTTTTAATAACTTTGTACAGTCGCGGTCACTGAATTGTTTCGCGGGAAGTTAAGGGTAAGAAGGACAGTATTTCCTAGCAGTAAGTAGCGCCAACAAGCGTACTAATTAACTGTAGTACTTATTTGATTCACAACTGCGTCATGTCGATAATGTCAATGCTTTGTTGGATGTCGAGGTGGTTGGGTGATAAGAGATTAAGTTCTACTCTTGAACTTGTTGAATTTATCCTTTATTGATCCTGATCTTTACAATGTTCTTTACACGGCTATGCTTCACTGCGGTAAACTCTCCGGCTTGCGGAGCCACACAGTAAGCTAGCAGTCCTAACACGGTCTCTCTTTCTGCTTCATCCACGCGATCGATCTATAGTAATCGATCGCGCTGATTCAGCAGGCCCACCGGTCCTAGCAACGGCCGTGCTAGTTACCGGTGCCGGTGTCGACACATGCTGCGTTTGCACTTCACACAACGCGGCGATGTGTCGCGCCCTGTGGCAACCAGCAGTTCTTCCTAGAACTGCTGCCTTCCTGCTACCGAACTAGGTCATTGAGCAATGACAGTAATGTCTCATCACATTGCTCAATGGCCTCATCTTAACTTATCTTTCAACACAAAAATTGGCGCACAACATTTCCCCCCCTTCCGGGAAAAAGGAAAATGTCCGTAACATTTTCCGTCGCAATCCTTAAACCTACTTGTGTACAATATTTGCATGTTACTACACTATCTTTATATTTCACATACTATACTACACGGCGTACTTACAGCGCGACGGTCTCGACGTTTTGCGCGCGAGCGTTTCGCCGCTTTTCACGCTGTTCCGCGTTACGCGACTTCACGGCGCCGCGTGCCAATCCTGCTTTTTCTTTATTTCTTATTACTTTGTATATAATTAGTACAATAATTATCACTATTATCGTCACACCTGACGTAGTCGGATAGATAAGGTGCGGATTTTCAAAAAACAAACTCTCGTTTATTTCGTCCGTTAACTCCGTTATTTCTGATTTTACTTTCTCAATCTGGGTTTTACTCTGTGTTATGTTTTCTAACACAACCGGTTCTTCACCAACCGTCCGTTCTTTTGCTTTTAACACTGAAAGATTGAATCGCGGCAAATATGTGTTAATTTGTTCGCCGCTCATCACCTTGTTGGTGCAAATCGTTACAGTTGACGTCACCAACTTACACTTTTCCGACAACTTAATCTCTCCGACTTCGTTTACAATTTCCGTTGCTTCTTTTCAGTTTTCGCACGATATTACCACCAACTCGCTTTTCGGGGTTGAGTACAGCCATACACGCGCTTTTTCTAGCTTTATCCATATCGTGTAATTCGAAATCACAGTTTCTTCTCTACAATTGGAAAATTCCCCTGAATTACTAACATATGCCTGCACCTCGCATGGTGCGTCCGCGTGTACCTTGTACACCGATTCCATATTAT
>NW_018023269.1:10836-12679 GCF_002006095.1 Pseudomyrmex gracilis | reverse complement strand
GCGTTATCGCCGCGTTTTCGCACGCCTTAGCTGTATAGTCTAACATACGTTCCGTTCGTTCCGTTCTTGTGTATACCGTTGATACGTCTAATCTTACAACTAGTCTTCACTTTTCGCTAGCGTGGAGCATTGTTCTGTATTTTTCGTAGTACAAGCCGGGATTGTGTTGAAACTTTCGTACGTGTTATCCTTGGTCCCCGGCTTCACTCCACGCGACGCAAAAAGGAAGTACTGTTACTACTTTTACTAACAACATTTTCCTGCAAGCAAAATGTTTTATACAATACGCCTTACATTTTACTTTTATCGCGAAAGGTGTCGCCTAACAGGTGGAACCGCGAGCGTCGGTTGTATTCTGAGTTTGTTACTCTGTCACTTAAGCTCTTTTATTATCGCGTATTTTAATTCTAGGACTTACATTTGAGACGCCTTGCTGTCTTTTGCACCTCGTACCATGGCTCTTCACGACAACGAGCACCAGTATCGCGTTTGTTACCGACCTAATAACAACTGTGTGCGATTGTTTTTTGTGTTTTGTGACAACCAGTGTAAGTGTTTGATTAGGGAATCTCCAAGTGTGCCCTTTTCTCTTTCCTCAAAAAAAAAAATTTGTTTTTAGTGATACCATGTCCAAATTTGTCTATTCCTCCTGCACGGACGATAATGCGGACGAGCGCTCGGAGGACAGCTTCTCCAGCTCCGAGGACAGTTTCGACGGGGGTTCCACCCCTTCGCGCCCTGCGACGCCTCATACCCCCGAGGGCCCGCCGCCGTCACCACCGGGCTCTCCGGAGGTGGTTTTTATTTGCTCGCAACCTCCGCCGCCTGCCTCCCCCGACCCGGAGGTCGACCAGGGCGATTCGGACGGCGACGTCATCTGTCTGGGGTCCCCGCCGCCCGTCGTCCACCCCCTCATCGTACTCTCAGGCGATGAGTGAAACAACCCGGTGAGTTCTTTTAACTTTTAACTTTCTATAAAGGTTTTTAGCCTATTCACGTGCACATTCTGCGTGCGCCGTCCTGCTTTTACAGCATACGTCACGTCTGACGTTTTTGCCATTATCACGTAAGGTCCTATCCACTTTGATTCCAGCTTCTTGGATCTGCCTCTTCTTAGTGTCTCGTCATAAAGTAAGACTTTTTCTCCTACGCTAAACGCTGCTTGCTTTGTCTTTTTATCATAGTAACGCTTCGCTTTTTCCTTTTCTTCTTTAAGCTTTTTCCGCGCTGCTCAATTTGTCGTTCGCAATCTTTCTTTTAATTCCTGCGCGTAGTTTTCCAAATTATATTGTGTAGACGGTGGTTTCGTTAAGGCGGTCGGTAATTCCGCGCACCTCCCGTATACTAACTCGAAAGGCGTAAACCCTGTTGCCGTGTGTGGTGTCGTATTGTACGCGAACATTGCGTACGGCACCCACTTGTCCCAATCTGTCTGGTCCTCGTTTACGTAGTGACGTATATATTCGGCTAACGTTCTATACGATCGCTCTAATGCTCCGTTACTTTCCGGATGATAGGCCGTCGTTTGTATTTTATTTATTCGCAGTACCTTGCAAACATTGTTAAATAGTTCGCTTACAACATTCGTTTCTCAATCTGTTAAAATCGTTTCCGAAATCCCGTGCTCACACACAATTTTTGTCGCAAACTCTTTTGCTACCGTAACGGCTTCTTGATTCGGAACGGGTATCGCCTTACTAAAGTTCGTGAGACTGTCTTGAAACGTCAGCAGATATTTATTTCCGCTATTTGTCACCGGTAACGGTCCGACAATATCAAGCGCGCATTTTTCGAAAGGCTTTTTCGGCGTATCCGTAATTACTAGCGGTACTTTTATTTTCCG
>NW_018023269.1:8358-9771 GCF_002006095.1 Pseudomyrmex gracilis | reverse complement strand
ATCAGGACCGAGTTCATTAACCTTTGAAACGTCGCCGGCGCATTTTTCAATCCAAAAGGCATTCTGTTATACTCGTAGTGACCATGCGGCGTTGAAAACGCTGTCTTTCTACTGTCTTCCTCGTCTATTGGTATCTGATGATACCCGGACGCCAGATCTAACGTTGAGAAATACTTCGCATTTCCAAGTTGATCTAAAATTTCTGCAATATTTGGCAGTGGAAAAAAATCGCCTATTGTTGCCTCGTTTAGTCGACGAAAATCTACGACTATTCTTAGATTTCTCACGCCGGACGTGTCCATCTTTTTCGGAACCACTAATAAAGGTGCGTTTCACTGAATTTCACTACCGCGTATTATTCCGCTTTCTAACATTTCTCCGATTTGTTTTTCTACCTCTTGCTTATGCTTCTGCGGCAACCTATATGGCTTAACGCTTATTGGAGTGGTGTCAACTCTCACAAGTATCTTATGCTTCACCGCGCTTGGTTTAGATAACGGCTCCCCTGCAAGATGGAATATATCCTGATACTCCTCGCACATCTCGTGCAATGTTTCTTTCTCCTTTTTATTTAAATGCTTCACTCGCAGTGCCTCTTTTACTCTTTCGCGGCGTGTTGACCTCTCCGGTTTTACGCTTACGTTTGCTATTTCACTACTTGTCTCGCTCTCTTCTTCAAGCGCTTCCAATTTAACACGTGGTGTGCCTATTGTTACCGCTTTTTCCGTAATATTTACTACACTCACGGGGCAAAAATTTCTTTGTGGTTGTACCAAACAGCTTCCTATGAAAATTCCTGGCTGTGTTTCTTCCCCTTGTACTATTCCGATCTGATTACTATTAGTAATATCTTGCACGATAGTTTCGCTAGGAGGTTACAATTTTACATTTTTGTATAGGCGCAATTGCATCATATTTTTTCCCAGCGCGAGTTTTTCCGCTTTGTAATCCGGCTTGGCATTGTGCATTTTCATAAAGTCATTTCCCAAAATGCCCTGATAGCTAACCGGGAAACCATCTCTCACAACATAAACTGGATGCTNAATATTTTTGTCTTTTAGCCGTATAGTTGCTGTGATTTTCCCTATTACGCTTGCTTGATGTCCTGTAACGCCTGTCAGCTTCATGCTCGTTTTTTTGGCTGGCGTTTTCTCTTTTAAATATCTCTTTTTAATCAGTGACACTGTAGCTCTAGTGTCGTAAAGCAATTCTTATACTTCACCTTTCTTTGCTTCTTTCATCGGTACAGTGACTAAGTCTAAAATTGCTTGCACAGCATTTAGCTCGGCTACCTGTAGCTCTGCTATTGACACGGTTTTCTTCGGGTGACACTCTATTGACCACAGTACGATTCGACACCGCTCGATTCGACACAGATTTATTCGACACCAAATTATTCGACACCGTACGATT
>NW_018023269.1:2301-4633 GCF_002006095.1 Pseudomyrmex gracilis | reverse complement strand
TGTCTTGTGTAAAACAACTCGCTCTCGTATGAAATTAAAGACGACCTCTGAGTACCACTGCCCGGGGTTCCACTGTTCTCAACTCTACCGCGATTTATTTCACCTTGTAAATGACCGGCTATATTACCGTCTAGATCAAACAAAACTTCTCTTTCTACAATTACATTCGGACTCAAATTCCTATCTTGCCTATTTATTTCCGCGTCTTGATAAAGCGCCGCCAATGCGGTTCTCGGTTCCCGTACCGGTAATAGACTTCGTAGCGACCGCGCTACTCGCTCGGATTGTACGCCGCGTTGTTGCAACCGCCAGTTACCGAACATATGTTTTCGCTCGCTTTTACAAAATTTATTCGACTTACAGTAGGTAACCTAATTCCGCTTACGAGAGTCGTATCTGCGTGGTGTTGCTGACTCAGCTTTCCTCGCGCCGCCGCTGCCGCTGCCTTGCCGCCGCCGCTGGTCCGTTGCCTCGCCGCTTCTCCGCTACCGCTGCTTCGCCGCTTCCGCTGCCTCGCTTGCGTTGACTGCTTTGTCACTTTTGCTGCTTTTTCGGCTGTCCTTAGCCGGTTCCTCGGTGCCCTTCCTGGCCCTTCCGTCACAGCTGCTTGTCTGCTTGCCGCTTACTGCTTCCGGAATTTCCCGGCGGTAGACTTTGTTTTCCGTTCTGCTGCTGCAGTTCGGCCGCTTTCTTATCTCCGCCTTGTGTCACTGCCCGTCGCTTGGCTTGCGTTAGGTCAATGTTGCCGTGTAACTCGAGACTGTGAGTTCGCGGTGTCTTTCTTTCTCTTTCGAACTCGTAGTTCGCAAAACACTCTTTTAATAACTGCTTTTTTTTGTTACAGGAGCAGTATTCCAGAACGGGGTGTTTATATATTTTTGTGCTTATACATATATATATTTTTTTTTTTACTTCGAAATACAGCCCTTCTTTTAAAAACTAAAACTTTACCGTTCTCGTTTTTTTTCCTTTCTCACCCAGTGTCCTTGCTTTCCTTTGATCCAACCGGAATCTCCTGCTGAGTCCCGTCCTTGACACAAGGAATGAGAGATCTCACCGCTGCCACCAAAATTTGTTGGATGTCGAGGTGGTTGGGTGATAAGAGATTAAGTTCTACTCTTGAACTTGTTGAATTTATCCTTTAGTGCTCCTGATCTTTACAATGTTCCTTACACGACTATGCTTCACTGCGGTAAACTCTCCGGTTTGCGGAGCCACACAGTGAGCTAGCAGTCCTAACACGGTCTCTCTTTCTGCTTCATCCACGCGATCGATTTATAGTAATCGATCGCGCTGATTCAGCAGGCCCACCGGTCCTAGCAACGGCCGTGCTAGTTACCGATTCCGGTGTCGACATATGCTGCGTTTGCACTTCACACAACGCGGCGATGTGTCGCGCCCTGTGGCAACCAGCAGTTCTTCCTAGAACTGCTGCCTTCCTGCTACTGAACTAGATCATTTTGAACAATGACAGTGATGTCTCATCACATTGCTCAATGGCCTCATTTTAACTTATCTTTCAACACAAAAATTGGCGCACAACAGCTTTCCTTGACTGTTTGTGTATCAAAACGTAAAACTATTGGCCATTTAATAGCCAATTTTTCACAAATACGAACAGAGGACTCATATATATTTACATACAATTATATAAAAATATTCAATAAATATATGATACATTGAACCTTTTAATTATTTTCTTTTATTTAGAGAACGTACACTTGTGTGTTTAAATTATTTTTTTAGCAACGAGTATACACTCGGCAAAAGTAGAATAGATGTATTTGTTGTAAAATCGAAATAAATTATAATAAAACAAGCACATTTGTTTAATTGTCTTTTTATATCATATGTTTATTATAGGTATTTATTATAAAATTGTATTAACATTAAACATTATACATAATTACACTTGATAACATATATTAATCAGAATAGCGGACTAAGACACTGATTATCACTTTTGACGACTATGGGTTTCTCTCACACATGCACTGTGAGAGTAAACCATACTTCCACTTCAAAGAAAAAAATAATCGAATTTTTTACATATGTTTCCTTACCGGCCCAGTGGTCTCGCGGCCTGAGTGCGAGGGCTGCGAGTGGGAGGTCCCGAGTTTGAATTGACACCGTCAAATTTTTCCGGGCCGGTCTCTTTCAAGTCGAGATTATCGATTCAAAAGCGAACTGAATCGGGCCTCCGAATAGATCGTGGATACAAATGGATCGTGGATATAGAAGTGGAGTGTTGAAAAATATTGTAACCCTGAGAGGAATCAATTAAACTTCCTTTATCCTTTTTTTTACATATGTTTCTTTATATATATATATA
>NW_018023269.1:0-1501 GCF_002006095.1 Pseudomyrmex gracilis | reverse complement strand
GAATCCTCACGCCGAATTTGGTAGTATTACTTATGACGGAAATATAGCTTCTCAAAAACAAAGTCAATTGATTAAATAAATGTGACGTCACTTTGTGACTCGGTAGCTCAATTTGCGTTAGTTAGACGGAGAAGCGTGGGCTCAAGAGGCGATAGTTTTAAAGAAAGGCGAAGAAACTCTTGTTCATTAAAGATAATTTAGAATACATTTTAATAATAACAGGTTAGCAGGGATTCTGGCCATACCTGGCCCGACATAGTAACGGCAGAACAATCTGACAAAAAGAAATTTAAAAAATCGTGTGCAAGACGCAAATATAACCGGCAGCCAATTTATAATCGATAGTTTCCGGTACAAGAGTGTTTCGCGACCGTGTGTCAGTACGGCGATAGAGTCAATGTGCCCAGTTTTGACTTTCTTACAGCACGCTGCAGCAAGCAGAGGGGATACGCACAGAGGCGAGCAGCCGTGTACGGGTGCGCTCGACGCTTCGCCCGTCTTCGGGTAGAAGAGAACAGAGATATGTTTACTGTCTCTTCCTTTTGTAACGGTCCTACTTTTCTCTAGAGAATTTCGTTCCGTTCGTTCAAAGATTTAATTTGATGTGCTGCGGAGTAGCTCGTCGGAAACGGGAAAAGAATAGAAAGAAAAGAATGACTCGGTGTGATTTTAGTAACAGAACAAAATAAAAGAATTTATTCAAATAATTCAACAGAAAAAAATAACGAAATAGTTTTAGAATACAAAGAGAAATAATACGCTGTGGAATTCACGTGCCGACGAATTCCTGGAACGGTATGCGGCAAGTCACGCTTTCTTCGGAAATATATCAGAAAAACATAAGTTGTGTACACAGTCGGAGATTTAAACGGCGCGACTCGGTCAAGGCCGTTTCGCGGGCCTCGTTTATTTGTCTACTCGGAAACGTGTTTATAGCGAGAATTGATTTTATCTCGCGGCAAAGTCTCTTTTCTATGACAAAGAGATTTACAAAAATGCTGTGTCTTAACTCACTTTTATCGGCTCGTGAAAACAATATTTACAATGCCGAAAGTTACTTTATTCCGAAAAGTAGACTTGCTCGGTCGGCCTCTTTAGGCTCGGTTGTTCTTACGGTCGTCTTTAGCTTATTCCCCTGGAACGGCTCCAACGGAAAGAGTCGGCGCAGCCTGACGGAGACTTACGCAATTCCCCTGGTCTGGTTTCAACGGAAAGGGAGCCGGTTTACCCGGTCGAGAATCCAGAGATTCCCCTGAGCGGAGCGGAGCGGAAGCCAGTTTCCCCGGCAGAGAATCCAGAGATTCCCCGGAGCGGAGCGGATGCCGGTTTACCCGGCAGAGAATCCAGAGATTTCCCGGAGCGGAGCGGAACGGTTGCCGGTTTACCCGGCGGAGAATACAAGATTTCCCCGGAGCGGAGCGGAACGGATGCCGGTTTACCCGGCGGAGAATCCAAGATTCCCCCGGAGCGGAGCGGAACGGATGCCGGTTTACCCGGCGGA
>NW_018023268.1:6156-14791 GCF_002006095.1 Pseudomyrmex gracilis | reverse complement strand
AATATAAAAATAAATTTGCGTATTAATGCAATTTAGAAACCTATTTTTTTAATGGTAAAAAAGCACGAAGTACACGCGCGCTAATTGCAAAATATCATTATATGTTATGTTGCAAAATAACCTAACGATTTTTTTATTCTACATTGTTAACACATGCAAAAACTGATATATTTAACACCAAAATCCTTACCTATGAAATAAAATCCCTTTTTTACTTCTCTGCTCACATCCGGACACGCAACATCTCATGTCACTAATATTACAGATGTTTTTCACATATACTTATACAACCGTAACACGTTTCTACGCGTGCTAGAAGAATGCTTCTGATTCATTGTAGCGGGACGCGGAACGCACTTTTGATTTGCTAAAATACCAGGCCAAAAAAAAATGGCGCTGATCAATTTGTGCCACGTCTCGCTATGCTTGTTAGGCGAAGATGCGCATTCCAGTGTATATAGAGTTCAGTGCCTTGTGGTTTTGTGTTGGGTGTAACATCGCTCGGCGGTTTTCCGCCAAATATTACACTCACTAGTTACTGACTTAAACTGGTCCAGACTAAGTACTGTGGCTGTGTTCAGTTAAGCAAGATGGAACGAACTAATGCAGGAAATGCAGGAAATACAAGAATTCATTAGTTCCAATTCCTGTATTTCCTGCATTTCCTGCATTAGTTCGTTCCATCTTGCTTAACTGAACACAGCCTGTGGCCTTTAGTATGCCAAAAACCACTTCTAACGTAGAGGTGGAGATGGCCGGTGTGTCGGCGCCGCCGAACTTCGATCCCGGGCCTGTTGGGGATTCCCGGGGCGCTGCGGGTGGGGTAACCTATAAAAGCCCTGTGGGGGGTAACTCTCAGATACCTCGCCCTTCCGGTGAGACTTCCCCTCCTTCGGTCGCGCTAAAAAGGACATGTAGTAGAAGATTCGATTTCTTCAAAAAAGGCTTACTCCCCGATAACAGAAACTCAGAGGGCTCTCGCTCTAAATAGATATCAACCAGAATCGACGGGACCGTATCTCGTTCACATAGATTGCGTCTATCTTGGAGATACCACTGGGCCTGGAAAACCAGACTCAAATAGTAACAAACCGTCGACCAGTGCGTTGAGTGTTCTAGGCATTGGGAAAAGACTCAACAAACTATTGTACGAACCTTTTAAAAATGCGTATGACCTGAAGTCAATCGGGAAAAATAAGTTTTCGGTGATATTCTCCTCCTGGAAGGAGGCAAATAAGTTCATAAATCTCTTCCCTACCGTGTGCGAAAATATTACACCCTCCGGTTACTGGCTTGCTTACGTTCCAAGTTTCAAGGTCGTTAAACAGTGCTTTCTCAGGAGGGTGGATGATGATGATACCGTGGAGGACGTACTTTCCAACATTAGGCCGCCTCCGGGGTGGAGGTCCTCATGGATCCCACCGTTTGAGGCTGTAAGACTTCAACGCAGGGTAAACAGTGGTGACGAATCACCACCAGTCTTGGTCAACACTAACAGCTTTCTCTTACGTTTCAGGACCAAAATTGTACCCACATCGTGCATATATATGGGTAAAAGGTTTTTCCTACACCCATATGTATATAAGGTCCGGCGCTGCAGTTTCTGTCAGCGCCTAGGACATACAGCTTCCTTGTGCAAACAAACTTCTTCTGATAAACAGTTCTGCGAACGCTGCGGAAAATCAGGACACTCCAAGTCAGACTGCTTAAGTGACGTATTTGAATGCATTAATTGCATTAGAATTAAACACAAGGATTACAAACATCAAGCCTCTGACTCAAAGTGTCACGCTTATGTAAGGCAAAGAGATATACACAAGTTGATGGCGACAAAGGACCTTTCGTTTAAAGAGGCGTCCGTGCTCTTCGATAGAGGAGGTGGGTCTGTCACCGCTTGGAACAAGACCCCGTCAGTTCCTCTGCCGACTTTCGGCGAGTACATTCCAGGTGAGGTTTTCAAGTTTACTGCTTCGTCAGGGCCAGGGGGAGATGGGCGTGGGCCGGATCTTGATCGTCCGCCCGACCGTCGAGGGGCTGACAGTGGGGCACCGCCTCCCAGCAATGCTGTGTTAGCTACCACGGCTGCTCGGTCAGTTGTGCGCAAGGGGCTGGTGACTCACTCGGAGTCTGCGACGCCCGCTCACTCCTTGTCTTTAGGTACTTCTTGTGGTACACTTTGTGGGTCCTCAGCCACAAATCCTACCGGTAATAAAGACACAAAAAGCAAAAGTAAACCACACTCCGGAATTCATACAAATTTCAGAGATTCTTCTAGAAGTATAGAAACACCTTCTCTTCCATTAAAAAATCTAATACCACACCTCCGCAATACTCTCATGAGTAAACAAATTATCAACCTTTCTGACTCAGAGCTTGAAACAGTCTTAAAACTAGCTGTAGAAACAATTACTAATTCTGTTATTCTGTAATTCATAAAGTTACGCTGATTGTGTCTTTATAACCTAAATCCTTCTTGCCCTTATCTGTTCTCGTTGTGTGGTTGTCGTACGAAAAAGATGGCTCCTACGAAAAGCTTGAACATTATGCAATGGAACTGCCGTTCCTTGCCTCGCAGGTTAGATATATTCAAGCATTTAATTCAAGAGGGTAATGTTCAAATTGCGGCCCTTTGCGAAACTCATCTAGACCATAGGTCATTAGTTACCTTCCCAAACCATGAAATTGTTTTGATCGACCGAAACCGTCAAGGTGGAGGAGTAGCAATTGTAGTTGCAAAGCACATCAAATTCCAACTATTACGTGACAATGATATTATAGATATTTGCCAAAACAACCAAGTTGAAATAATTGCAATCAAAGCACACCTGCCTAATAGCAAATTCTTACATATTTTCTCTGTTTATAGCCCTCCTCGGTGGTCTCGCAATTACACCGATGTTAATTTCTGGACTTCATTTCTCCAAATCTGCTCGAAGTATGAGCCATCCATAATTTGCGGTGACTTCAATGGGAAAAGCCCGTTGTGGAGCAACTCCCCCACGCAATATAACAATGAAGGGAAAAAACTCGACCAGGCAATTGTTAACTCAAGCTGGAATATCTTAAATACCGGAGAACGTACGTGGACATCGTCTGAACTTTCGATACAGTCCACCCTGGATCTCACACTTGTCTCCCAGAGCTTAGCTCTTGACTGCAGGTGGTATGTGAACGACTTTAACCACGGCAGTGACCACTTTCCTGTTTACATCGCAATATGTGATAGGTTTGACGGCACTATACCTTGCCGCCCGTTTATATCTGTCAAGAACGTAGATTGGGATCTCTTCCGTCGGGCTTGTGTGGATAGTGCACAAACTCTTGCACCTGAAGTTGATAGGCCGGTCTCCGTTATAACCCAGCAAACACAAAGTAACAGTTACGTAACATTAATGTTATAATTTCCCACTCAACAATGTAACTGCTACGTACAAGGCATGTTACATTGCAGTTACATCGTTGAGTGGGAAATTATAACATTAATGTTACGTTACTGTTACTTTGTGTTTGCTGGGAAGCGTAGAAAAAACGTATGATCATCTTATCCGGTCAATTGTTGCTGCCCTCGAGAACTCCGGCGCTAAGGTCATCTCGTCAGCTAATCCCTCTCGGAAGCCCCCGACCCTGGTGGGATGAGTCATGCTCCCAGGAAGTTAAAAGGAAAAGAGAGGCATTTACTTCTTTTAAAAGGCATCCCTGCCTTCAGAACCTATCTGTGTATACTGAAATCTCAAAGGAGGTTACTCGCTTTCTCCGCAAAAAGAAAAAAAACGCGTTTAAGGCGTTTTGTGGTTCACTCCATGTTCATTCGGACATTGGTTCTGTATGGAACACAGTTAAAGCCTTTTCGCACTCCAGAAATTATTCACGCGGGGACAGCAATAAAAGCAACATTGACATCGAAGGTTTCCATAAATCATTCGATAAAATCGCTCCTCTCTAACCACCCATTACAAATTTCCATTCAGACTTACCTTATAGTATCCCTAGGTTGGAGAGTACAGTAGACAGTTCTGTTCTCGAGTCTCCCATTAGGGACGTGGAATACCTCTCGGAGGTCGAGTCTTTAAAGATCAAATCCGCACCTGGTCCAGATATGATTTCCAATAATGTCATTTCACATTTCCCTAATGAACTTCATCTAATTGTCCACAAGCTATTTAACATAATGCTGGACAAACAAACGTTTCCTGAACAATGGAAAAATTATTTTGTCGTTTTTATCCCTAAACCGGGAAAGAAAGGATCTTATCGCCCCATCTCTCTCGCCAATAACCTTCTTAAGCTGTTAGAAAAGATTATTCAACGTAGAATGGAATGGTGGATAGAGAATAACAATATAATCTCTCCATTTCAATTCGGCTTTAGACGGAGTCTAAAGTCTGTCGTGTATCGATAATCTTTCCATTTTTGTATCAAACATTAAAGCAGGAAATAATAACCGCCAGGTCACAGGCGCGGTTTTCCTTGACATCGAAGGCGCCTTTGATAATGTGATTCCTTCGGTGTTGCTTTCAATGCTTTCCCGGTTAGGGTTTCCCGAAAAGTTAATTAGTTTTATCTCATCGGTAATCTCGACCAGGAACCTAGACGGCTATATCTCTGGCATTCCCCTTCAAAGTCGACAGACAACAAGAGGAGTGCCCCAGGGCTCCGTCCTCAGCCCAATACTCTTCAATATTTATCTGTCGTTCGTGGAAATGTGTTTACCACTCCCGGTAAAAATCCTAATGTACGCCGATGATATCGTCATATATTGCTTTCACCCTTCAATCAAGTATGTAGCACACCAACTTAATATTTCCCTTGGTAATCTCAACTCTCATCTCAAAGATCTAGGCCTAAAGTTATCTCCGGAAAAGTCCGTCGCTTCTTTCTATTCTCTCAACTCTTTGAGAAACACCAAGTGGATGATCAATAAAAACAACATTAAGATCTCTCTAAATGGCTTCGGCATACAAGTAGCTTGGTGTGTCAAGTTTTTAGGTGTGTATATAGACTACTCCCTACGGTGGAGGAGGCACATAACCGAGACCCGCAAACGCGTGCTTCCACGTATTAACATACTTAAAGCCATTGCGGGGATAAAGTGGGGTGCCCACCCCAGAGTTCTTTTAGTGGCGTATAGGGGACTGGTACGCTCAGTCCTCGACTGGGGGTGCCAGGTTGTGTTACCTCTACAACAAAAAGATTGTCTAACACTCAGCAGACTTCAGTTCGCTTGCATTCGCGTAGCGGCTGGTTTAATGCGTACGACACCCACTAACGTCCTAGTCGACTTAGTTAACGAACAACCTCTTTCATGTAGACAAAGATACCTGACCAGCAAGTATGCTAATCGGGTAGCTTCACGTTCGGGACATCAGTTGAATACGATGCTCGGTGGGTTCATACGTCAGTGGAGCCCGATTTGCGAGGATAACAACTTTGATTTATTTGATGTGTTCAAAGAAATCTCGCCCCTGGCACAGCAGGTTGAGTCCAGTGCGCTACCTGGTCTACTGTCCTTTCCGTTCTTCATACGATATTACAAATGTTCCGTTGACTTGGATATCGGACTAACGATCAGGTCCGCCCCCTCACCTCACCTTGAGTGGTCCAAATTTCTTAACAAAGTCGGTGCTGAACACGTCTTTTATACTGATGGCTCTAAACTCCCATCCCGGTGCGACCGAGTTGCAGCGGTAGGGTATGCAGTCTATTCTGATCACCCTGAGCTTGCTCATTATGAAAGAATAAACAACCATTCTACTGTGTTCGATGCTGAGGCACAGGCCGCCCTCTGTGCCCTTGAGTAAATCAGTGAATTCAGGTTCAATCTCTCATTTATTGCTACAGATTCACTTAGTGTTCTTGACTGCCTGGCATCCTCGGATCCCAGAGGCACTCACTCCACTATAATCTACAAGATGAAATCTCTAGTTTGCGCGCTTGCTGCCCAAAGTGTGCAGGTTCAGTTTGTCTGGATCCCTGCACATAAGGGCATCCTGGGTAATGAAAAGGCGGATCTGTACGCAAAAAAATCACTTGAATTACCCGACCCGGGGGTCTCCGCAAAGTGTCCGGCAGGTTCTCTTGTCCCCGAACTTAGAGCTCGTTCTTTAACGGAGGCAAAAAACTATTTGCTGGAGGAAGCAAGACATAAGGGAGTAAGGTATTTTTCCCGGAAACAAGTCGTACTCGACAGGCCCTGGTATGAGAGGTACAGGCGACCCCTACCCAGGCCCTTGGTGTCTCTTATATCACGCATCAGAACGTTTCATACCTGCGTTAATGCACATCTTGCAGATAAATCCATAACTGACAGCGCTTCGTGTGACTGTGGTTTCCCAACACAAGACGTCAATCATATATTTTTTAACTGCCCCTTACATAAAGATTCTTCTGACCTTTTAGCTTTAGATCTCTTCCATAACGGTTTTAGCCCCCCGTATGACGTGGCCAACATTGCCTTCTCTGACAACATCGGTGCTATGCACGCTCTGCTCCTATTTGTCACCCGCGAAAAGCTATTCATCTAATCCATTTAACAATAAGTAAGTAAGTATAGAAAAATATAACAAGTCTGTTTCGAGCTTTTAATGGATCTTAAGTTTAGTTAAACAAAAAGCATATAAAACGCAGTAAAACGCAAATGAAAAACAAATAAAATTAAGAGATGACAAACGTTTCGGCCCTTACTTGAGCCTTCTTCAGTGTATAAATATAAATATAAATGTAAATATAAAAATAAATATAAATAATCACGTCATATTACAAGGTTCGCAAAATTACAAGAAAATTGAAGAAAAAATGATAGATCTTACATTAGAAGTCCATAGTAGTTGTATAAAGTTTGACTTCATATCCAAAGTCAAGATCAAACGATGAACGAAAGTCATGTATTTGAAGTAATTTCTACATCATTAATATCAGTATTAAGATTACTGACACTAACAGACTTACAAGTATCTATTAAAATTTTTATGTCATTATCACTTAGGTAACTAAATATTTGTTCAATACAACCAAGTGGTAACTCAGGAAAGTTACAGAAAAAATAGAAAATTTTAGTGCCTTGTTCGAGCAACTCTTTCTTTTTCATACCATTTCTGAACTGATTTTTTATCATGCTAGAATATGTTGAAAATTTTGTTTTATACTCGTCTAATCTTAAAACCTGCACTACATTTTCATTTCTCATATACATTGCTACTAGATTTGTATCTTTTATCAAGATATCGTAAAATGATATGTTAGTATTACTAACTTTCTCATTCTTCATGACTGCTACTTCTTTTTCACATTTATCCTGAAAATCACTTATTTCATAATTCCTGCTCATTGATAATAATTGTTCACTTACGGATAAATTTGCAGCTTTTATCTTAACTATATGCTGTGTAAGAAACTCAGCAATTTTTTTACAATAGATGCGACGACAAGTATCATTATTTGATATAGCATTAATGTTAGCACCTCTGTCTAACAACATCGCAACAACTTGTACATGGCTTTTTTGAACAGCAAAACACAGTGGTGTAAAACCTGGTGTAAAGAGATATATGTCGCATTAAGATAAAACTCCATGTTTTAAAAAATGTTCATCAATTTGTAAATATCTTTTCTTAGCTGCAATTTAAAGTTCTACCTGATTTATCACTGGCATTAACGTTAGCTCCATGATTTAATAGTAATTCAGCACTTTCCGTATTCACAAATTGAATCGCTTCATGAAGCGGAGTTNTGCCATCCCGAGTTCCAGCATTAACATTTGCACCTCTGTCCAAAAGCATCTGAACAACACTTGCATGTCTTTTTCGAACAGTGNGATACAGTGGTGTAATACCTGAAAAAGAAGAGATATATGTAAAAGTAACTCAAATTAATGTTCAAAAAGATGTTCATCAATCTGTAAATATCTTTTCTCAGCTGCAATTTAAAGTTCTACCTGACTTATCACTGGCATTAACGTTAGCTCCATGATTTAATAGTAATTCAGCAATTTCCGTATTCACAAATTGAATCGCTTCATGAAGCGGAGTTGTGCCATCCCGAGTTTCAGCATTAACATTAGCACCTCTGTCCAAAAGCATCTTAACACCATCTACATGTCCATTTTGAACAGCGGCACACAGTGGTGTAATACCTGAAAAGGAAGAGATATATGTAAAATTAACTCAAATTAATGTTTAAAAAGATGTTCATCAATCTGTAAATATCTTTTCTCAGCTGCAATTTGAAGTTTTACCTGACTTATCACTGGCATTAACGTTAGCTCCATGATTTAATAGTAATTCAGCAATTTCCATTTTCTCATATTCAATCGCATAGTGAAGCGGAGTTTTGTCCGACCACCAAGTTTCAGCATTAACGTTAGCACCTCTATCAAGAAACATCTTAACAAATTGTTCATGTCCTTTTTTAGCAGCAAGACATAGTGGTGTAACACCTGGTGTAAATGTAGATATATATGTAAAATTAACATAAACTCCATGTTTTAAAAAATGTTCACAAATTTATATATATAAATTCTCAAGTGTATTATAGAGGTATACCTAACTTATCACTGGCATTAACGTTAGCTCCATGATTTAAAAGTAATTCAGCAATTTCTATTTTCTTATTTTCAATCGCATGGTGAAGCGGAGTTGTC
>NW_018023268.1:0-2481 GCF_002006095.1 Pseudomyrmex gracilis | reverse complement strand
TATCTTTTCTCAGCTACAATATAAAATTATACCTGACTTATCACTGGCATTAACGTTAGCTCCATGATTTAAAAGTAATTCAGCAATTTCTATTTCCTTATTTTCAATCGCATCGTGAAGCGGAGCTTTCCTATTCCGAGTTTCAGCATTAACGTTAGCACCTCTGTCCATGAGCATCTTAACACCATTTACATATCCTTTTTGAACAGCTAGACACAGTGGTGTAACACCTGAAAAGAAAGAGATATATGTAGAATGACCTCTCCAATTAAACTTAATGTTCAAAAAGACATTCATCAATCTGTAAATATCTTTTCTCATCTGCAATATAAAGTTATACCTGACTTATCACTGGCATTAAGGTTAGCTCCATGATTTAAAAGTAATTCAGCAATTTCCATTGTCTCATATTCAATCGCATAGTGAAGCGGAGTTCTGCCCGACCGCCAAATTTTAGCATTAACGTTAGCACCTCTGTCCAAAAGCATCTGAACAACATTTACATATCTTTTTTGAACAGTGAGACACAGTGGTGGAATACCTGAAAAGGAAGAAATATATATAAAAGTAACTCAAATTAATGTTCAAAAAGATGTTCATCAATCTGTAAATATCTTTTCTCAGCTACAACATAAAATTATACCTGACTTATCACTGGCATTAACGTTAGCTCCATGAGTTAATAGTAATTGAGCAATTTTCGAATTCTGAAAGTAAATCGCATCATGAAGCAGAGAGCCTTTCAGAGTTTTAGCATTAACGTTAGCACCTCTGTCGATGAGAATCTTAACACCATCTACATGTCCATGTCGAACAGCAAAACACAGTGGTGTACAATCTGAAAAAAAAGAGATATATGTAAAATTAACTCAAAGGAATGTTCAAAAAGATGTTCATCAATCTGTAAATATCTTTTCTCATCTGCAATATAAAGTTATACCTGACTTATCACTGGCATTAACGTTAGCTCCATGATTTAATAGTAATTCAGCAATTTCCAATTTCTCATATTCAATCGCATAGTGAAGCGGAGTTCTCTCCAACCACCCAGTTTTAGCATTAACGTTAGCACCTCTGTCAAGAAACATCTTAACAAATTGTTCATGTCCTTTTTTAGCAGCAAGACATAGTGGTGTAACACCTGTTGTAAATGTAGATATATATATAAAATTAACATAAACTCCATGTTTTAAAAAATGTTCAAAAATTTATATAATCTGTCAAGTGCATTATAGAGTTATACCTGACTTATCACTGGCATTAACGTTAGCTCCATGATTTAAAAGTAATTCAGCAATTTCCATTTTTTCATATTCAATCGCATAGTGAAGCGGAGTTTTGTCCGACCACCAAGTTTCAGCATTAACGTTAGCACCTTTGTCCAAAAGCATTTTAACACCATCTACATGTCCTCTGTGAATAGCAAACCACAGTAATGTAATATCTGAAAATAAAGGGATATATGTAGAAATAACCCTCTAAGTAACCTTCAAGTGGTGCACTAGTGTGAGACACGTCTGAGATGTTCGAATTGCTTGCGCAGAATGTGCGATAATCATCGCTCAGCACTATGTAGTGAATGCGAGCGTTTTGTAGATTAAGTTATAATATCTTTCTTTTTTATATTGTAAAAAGTAAACCATTTGTATACATAATCTCAATTTTTCCGTAGTGCGAATTTGCACCAGTGTACCATTTGTAGGTTGAAAACCATGTTTTAAAATATGTTCATCAATCTGTATCCTTTCTCATCTGCAATATGAAAAGAAGTTATACCGTTGGCGTTAACATTAGCTCCATGATTTAAAAGTAATTCAGCAATTTTCACTTCCCTATTTTCAATAGCATTAGGAAGCAAAGTTGTGCTATATCGAGTTTTAGCATTAACGTTAGCACGTCTGTCACAACAAATCGTGCCGACAAATTTTTCATGTCCGTTTTTAACAGCAAAAAGCAGTGGTGTAACACTTGGTGTAAAGGAATAGATATAAGTAGAAGTAATATAAACTCTATGTTTTAAGATATTCATCAATCTGTATATTACAGATTGATCCTTTCTCAGTTGCAATATAGAGTTATACCTGACTTATCACTGGCATTAAGGTAAGCTCCATGTTTTAAAAGTAAGTCAGCAATTTCCATTTTCTCATTTTCAATCGCATAGTGAAGCGGAGTAAAGCCACACTGAGTTTCAGCATTAACATTAGCACCTCTGTCCAAAAGCATCTGAACACCACTTACAAGTCCTTTTTGAACAGTGAGACACAGTGGTGTAATACCTGAAAAGGAAGAAATATATATAAAAGTAACTCAAATTAATGTTTAAAAAGATGTTCATCAATCTGTAAATATCTTTTCTTAGCTGCAATTTAAAGTTCTACTTGATTTATCACTGGCATTAACGTTAGCTCCATGATTTAATAGTAATTCAGCAATTTCCGTATTCACAAATTGAATCGCTTCATGAAGCGGAGTTGTGCC
>NW_018023267.1:4805-13705 GCF_002006095.1 Pseudomyrmex gracilis | reverse complement strand
TTTCTGATAATATTTGTTTTAGGTCCTATATAAATAGCAAAACATTATTTCCATAATATTATTTCAAGAATATCTTTAAGAGATATTAAAAAAGCAATTATGTACGCTTANATATGTTTCTCTACTTTCTTCGGTAACTTTTTTTGAAGTTACTTCTGTGTTCTTATCAAAAGTTTTATCTGTGTTTATAATTGATGCTAAATCNTGTAGAACTTCTGGCTGGACATTTTTATTTGTGCTTGAAATTAATTCTGTGTTATTATCAATATTAATANTTGGTAATATTAAATCGTGATTGATTTCTGTATGGATATTTTCTTTATCTTCTGTATTGACGTCTTCAAATGTCTCAAGCACAGATGTTATAGATTGATTTGTTTCTTGCTGTACAATACTTGATTCAGAAGAAACAGTTTTTAACCATTCTTTCCATTTCAAATGAAATTTTATCCTATGNCCAATTTTTGGTATTAATGTTTGTATTATCTCTTCAGTCAGATATTTTAACGCAATTTCATCTATGTCTTGCTCTATCAAATAGATTACTTTCAATTTATAAGAGAAATAAAAAAGATAAGATGACAAATATATAAAATCGATTATAAATTCTAATTTATGAAAACAATTATATTAAAATAAATAAAATTTTGTATGATAAGTGAATTAATACTTACGTATAAATTTTGAGATAATATCTTCGGGCATTCCTCAACTAGAAAGTAATATACGAATCATGTTTAACTTCGTATGTTCGCACAGAGAATCAAAAACAGTCTAAGAACTACAATGCACAATTACCACAATTGTCACAATTATCATACAGATCACAATTATCCTTAGATATAGTGGTCAAATCACAAGATACATCAATGACGACTTTCTTTGTGGCTTTCAGAATCCACTTCGAGTTACATCATGTACTTCGCACCTAACCTAACGCGTGTATAAAAACGCGCGAATCTCGGTTCACAATCGGTAACAGTAGCAAAGTTTACTTGCTGTTATGGTAAATTTATGTATCAGCAGTAACAGTTTTGTTGCAATAGTAAACTGTCTTTGCTAAAAACAGATAATTTACTTTCTTAGAAAATTATAATAGTTATATCGACAAATTTATTCAGCAAAACTTTTCTATTTCTCGAGCAAACCGAGTTTTGCTATAGTATCAAATAAAATGAAACTTTAGTCGTAGAAGCAAACTTTTTTTTCTGTTATTACGAAAATGTAATAGCAATGACGAATTTGTTGCGGCAACAACATTATTTTTTTCCGTGTATATATATAGTAAATATTTAAAGAGTACTTATTGAATAAATCACGCCAATCAGCGCCAACTTTTAGCCGAGCGCACGTCAGTGAGTCGCGCGGAGAACTCCCGCACACAAGTCGCGCGGCTCATTGAGGTCCGCCCGGCTACAAGTCGGCGCTAATTAACTTGATTTATTCAATAACCATTCCTTTATTAAATGTAATAGAAAAAATTGATTTAAGACTTTTAAACTCAGGTTTACTTCTATCTGCCTACGAGAGACTTTAAGGTAGTTGTCGAACGCTCTGAATATACACTGAAGTATACTTAATGTTCTCTCTCACGTAATCCCTTTCTTACTCTGTTTCTCACTTTCTTTCTGTCTATACTCAATCTTTTTTTATTCTTGCAGTCTGTTTACTTTTCACTAAATTTATCATGTACCTAATGTATACTAATGCACTTTGAATATTTATACAACTGTCCATTATCATCATTGCGTTCATATGATTGTGACACGTGCAACACAATTTTTCAACGTAAGTGAAATGGAGCAACAAGTTACCATTCATTCTTCTTGTGAGAAACCTTATAGGTGTCAAGTACGTTTATCGATTGCATTCGTCAAATATATTGCGCATTGATATGTTCAAAGTAACAATAATGTTTTCTATTTAGTTTAAGGGGTGTAATAAAAGTTTTTATGCAAAAAAAAATTGATTGTCCATGAAATAGTTCATTCATCGTTGCGTCCGTATGAATGCGACAAATGCGATAACAAGTATAAAACTACGACAAATCTAATAACTCATCGTAAAAGTCATCTTCTTCATGAGAAACCTTATAAGTGCCAAGTACGTTTTCCGATTATATTTGTCAAATATATTGCGCATTGATTTCTCAAAGTGACAATGTGTATTATTCTGTTTAAGGTATGTGATAAACGTTTTCGGAGAAAACAACATTTAACTAGCCATGAAGCAGTTCATTCATCGTTGCGTCCGCATATATGCGACAAATGCGATAACACGTATAAAATTAAGCAACATCTAAGTCGCCATTATAAACTTCGACATTCTGATTCTAAGAAACCTTATAAGTGCCAAGTACGATTTCCGATTGTATTTGTCAAATATATTGCGTCTTGCCTTTTCAAAATGACACTGTGTCTTATTCTTTTTAAGGTATGTGATAAACGTTTTAGTACAAAACATGAAGTAACTAACCATGAAACAGTTCATTCATCATTGCGTCCGTATAAATGCGACAAATGCGATAACAAGTATAAAACTAAGACAAATCTAATAACCTATCGTAAAAGTCATTTTCTTCATGAGAAACCTTATAAGTGCCAAGTACATTTTTCGATTGTATTTGTCAAATATATTGCGCATTGATTTCTCAAAGTGACAATGTGTATTATTCTTTTTAAGGTATATGAGAAACGTTTTAGTACAAAACACAATTTAACTACCCATGAAGCAGTTCATTCATCGTTGCGTCCGCATATATGCGACAAATGCGATAACACGTATAAAATTAAGCAACATCTTAGACGCCATTATAAACGTCGACATTCTAATTCTGAGAAACCTTAGAAGTGCCAAGTACGTTTTTCGAATGTAGTAATAAAATATACTGCACTGATTTCTTAAAGTGAAGATAATATGTATTAGTCTTTTTAAGGTGTGAAATAATTTTTTCAAGTCACAAATACAGGCAAATAAACGTAGAATTTGTGTTCACTACACATGTAATATATGCGAAAAAAGTTTAACAAAAGAGTACCTTTTTGAGAAACAAGATGTATCACGAAGAAAACAATCAGGAACGAGAAGAAAAGATATTAAAGTTCCAGTGTAGTTTTTAATAATAACTCTGAATAAAGTATGTGATGCTCCAAATGTCAAAAATAATTAAAGAATATCAACCAATGAGAGCATATAAACACGGTTGATGTAGTGTTGATTATTTAGTATTTTAGTATTATATTAACATTATTCTTGATTGACGTTTTGACCGTCGTATTCGGTCTTTCTCAAAATCCTTCTATAATACCAAATCGCTGGAATCACGTATGATCAGTTCTGTTTTTTAAAGGCAAGATCATAGTAAGTTGTTAATTTGAGTCATCGCAACGATGATCATGTCTTTACAAAGTGATAACAGCAACTGAAAGTAGTTACTCTTATCACAATAAGTTGCTGGTATCACTTTGTAAAGACAGGATCGTCGTTGCGTTGACTATTCGTAATAGATATGTATGTATGTATATACATGTAATATATATGTACTAATATTATAATACCAGTGTTTTCTTTTTACATTATGTATTGTATTCTATATATATACATATACACTAATAAATATATATGTATATATATATATATATACATATACACATACGTACATATATATACACATATAATACATTTGTAATATATGTTTATAATATATATTATTTTTTTTTAAATATATACACTTTGATGTCGCACTGTGATATCGCACATATATAGTAAAGCTTATTATTTGTTGCAGGATGTAGTATTAACTGTTTCTCTATGATAGGTATATCGAAATAACTATATATGTCTATTTGACTCAGTTCACATTAATGAATCCGAACTTACAGTCTGTTTAACAAGAACGTGACCGCCATAATTCAAGAAAAATGCGCCACAGCGCCATCTATTTTTTTTTTGTCTTAATCTTTGACTCATTGCCTAGTGCGCATTATAATTCCTAGTCGTNTTCAGCTTTGTTGATAGAAGTGTTCTAATTATTAACGATCCAAAACATCGCAGTAAATTGTGCAGTGAGTGGAAACAGAAAAATAACATCACTACCATGGCGTGGCCGGCAATGTCTCCAGATGCAAACCCAATAGAAAATGTGTGGTCTTACATTAAAATGCAACTAAGAGGAAGGCCAGTATTCACGGAGAAGCAGCTGTGCTATCAAATAAAAAAGATATGGCGCTCTTTACCATTAGTACGCGGAAAATCTCGTCAAAAGTATGAAAAAAAGATGTGAAGCCATAAGAAATAATGACGGCGATTGGACAAATTATTGAGTGATTGCGCAATAGCTAACATTATACACTTCAAGAAAATATTTGGTAAAGAATTGTTTGATTAATTTTTTCTGAATAATAGCGGTCACGTTCTTGTTGAACAGACTGTATGTACTAAATATACAGTGTCCCGTAATAATAAATAAACTGTGCAAGAAATGAAAAAAGGTAAAATTTTGAACAAAAATTTCATTTTTCATTTTTGGCTTAGACCATTATTTATTTACTGAGGTTTTAACAATTACAGTTTTCCAATGTAATACAGCGCGTATACAAAGTATGCAGGAGCGTCACGCGCTGTGCTACTTCTTGCAATTGTCCCGCGATTCCATTGCTTCTTTTAAAACTTTATTCTACTATGTCACACTATATAATACATGAATAAATAAATAAAAACGGTTAAAAATTAATTAACTAAGTGATTTATTTGAAAAACGTAGTGATACATTGTCCGAAATTAATGAATACAAAAGTAATTAATGTTAATCGTGTCTTTTTACGTTTGTATTATTTAAAAAAATAGATTAATTTAAATTAGAATTACTCAGTTATTTATAATCAAAGTAAATTAATTTAAATAATAATTACTCATTTATTTATGTATGAGTTATTTTTTTAATTAAAAAAAACGTAAAAAGACACGATTAACATAACATGTTTATGTATTCAGTAATTACGGACAATGTATCACTACTGTTTTCACATAAATCACTTAATTGATTACTTTCTATTTGTCTTTATTTAGGTATTTATGTATTATCCAGTTTGACATAGTAGAATAAAGTTTTAACAAAAGCAATGTTATCGAAACAAGTCTAAGGACTAGCACAGCGCGCGACGCTCCTTCATACTTTGTATACGCGTCGTCTCATTCGAGAACTTTTATAGTTAAAAACGCGGTAAATAATAATCTAAGCCAAAAATAAAAAAGGAATTTTTTAATTTTTTTTAAAAGCTCGAAATTCATTCCCTGCAAGTTTACTACTCATTACGGGACACTATGTAGACGAAGCTTTGCTGATTTCACCGACATCCAAAAATGCATGCAAGAATATACACGTAACTACGAAATCTCTTAGTATCAGAAAATTTTATGTAACAAAAGGAACAAATAGAAAATTTTATATAACAAAAGAGACAAAGAGACAATANCATCCAAAACTTTACGGAATAACATTGTATGATGCAACATAAAAATATTTTTTTTTTTGCACAAATTTAAATCTTAAAATAAAGTAAATAGTATCCAACACTTATCTGTGCAGCGATTGCTATAAAAATACTTGTGTGTAAAGTATGTGTATGTCATGCAAAGATCCACTTTAAATAAAGTTTTAACGAATATTTTGTATTTTAAATACAACGTGCGAATCTAACAATTATAGAAAAAAATCGCGAAATATGTATTACGCTAATAATAATAATTTCTGCGCACGCGAAGTTGTTTTTCATAACCACCTAAACAGGTTATAACGCAAATAGACATCTGCACCCGCTGATCGCAAACATATCAATTGTAACAACCGAAGTAAAACGTGATATCGGTATTATGATTACTGCCGCGAGTGAATTTCATAACTTAGCAATCAAGAGCTCTAAGAAAGCGGTACAAGACAAAAGAGCGGACGTAATTGCACGTATAAATTCGCGTTGTATAGGTCGCGTGGGCTCGTTTCAACCCAGCACGACCTGATGTATCGAGATGTGGTGTGCGAAATAGCACCGCTCGCCACTTAAGTAACGAGTGCGTAACGGTAAGCGCGTGTTTATCAAGATCACTTTCGATTTCACGTACGCATCTTTTTTTTATGTAATTTGTTTTAATCGCAACTCATAATTGTTTAACGCAAGTCTCCCGACTTTCTTATCGTAAACCGATTAACCTGGTAGGTTTCAGTTTCTTTCTATTCTTCTTTAAGTGTCCGATCGTATTCGCTTACTGGACCATCCAAATGCCCGAGATCTATTTACAGAGAAACCATTTGCTTTTTCAGTAGCATAGCATTCAGAATAGATGTGTAACGGAGTACAAAGATTTCAATAATTGAAAATGAAATTCGATTTACGACCGACCGAATGTGAATTTTTATGAATAGGCTTTGAAATTGTAAAATTAAAAAACAAATTGAGGTGTTATTATATTTTTTTTTTTCAAATAATTCTCACAATTTCTTAACCATATTGTTACTTACATGTAATATATTATCTGTCTTTCCTACATACCAAGTCACGATACAATAACATTTCTAGCTATTTATATTTATACCTATAGGACGAGATCGTGTTTACGTCTTAGGTTTTCGTTTGCGATACCATATCAACGAACTAAACGTTTAGTTTTCTCTTGTGCTCTTACGTATACACATCGTGTTCTTTGTAGAAATCTTCTCCGTAAATGATTACTTGCTCACTGTTTGTCAAACGCGACACGTATGGATATATATAAGTTTTCAATTAAAAATGTTTACGCATATTGATAAAACTTTGCTCAATTTACGAGAAACAAAAGAATTGAGACTAGTCTATTGATGATATTACCGTAACTAGCAGAAAACGTTTCGTGCGCAAAGTAAGAAAAATATACAAGGTGTTCGACAATTATTTTACAATCGCTCGTAGACAGGTAAAAGAAGTAAAACAAAGTCGAAAAGTGATGCTGAACCATTTTTTTCTATTACATATATATATATATATATATATATTAAAAGAGTAATTATTGAATAAATAAACCCAATCAGCGCCGAATTTTAGCCCGGCGCATGTCAGTGAGCCGCGCAGAGCAATCATGCACACAAGACGCGCGGCTCACTGAAATCCGCCCGGCTAAAGATTGGCGCTGATTGGCTTGATTTATTCAATAATAATTCTTTTATTATATGAAATAGAAAAAATTGAGTCAACACTTTTCGACTCAATTTTACTCCTACCTGCTTCCGACAGACTTTAATGTAATTGTCGAACACTCTGTATATACACTAAAGTATACTTAATGTTCTCTCTCACGTAATCTCTTTCTTACTCTGTTTCTTACTTTCTTTTTGTTTATCCTCAATCTTCTTTTTTTTTTTAGTCTGTTTATCTTTCACTACATTTATCATGTACCTATTGTATAATAATGCGATCTAAATATTTATAAAACTGTCCCTTTTCATCATTGCGTTCATACGATTGTGACACGTGCAAAACAACTTTCCAACGTAAGTGAAATATGGAGCAACAAGTTACCAGTCATCCTTCCTGTGAAAAACCTTATAGGTGTCAAGTACGGTTTTCGATTGCATTCGTCAAATATATTGCGCATTGCCTTTTCAAAATGACAAGGTGTCTTATTCTTTTTAAGGTATGTGATAAACGTTTTAGTACAAAACAACATTTAACTGACCATGAAGCAGTTCATTCATCGTTGCGTCCGTATAAATGCGACAAATGCGATATCACGTATAAAATTAAGCAACATCTAAGTCGCCATTATAAACGTCGACATTCTGATTCTGAGAAACCTTATAAGTGCCAAGTATGTTTTTCGATTGTATTTGTCAGATATATTGCGCATTGATTTTTCAAAGTGACAATACTGTGTCTCATTCTTTTTAAGGTATGTGATAACCGTTTTTACACAAAACAAGAAGTAACTAACCATGAAGCAGTTCATTCATCGTTGCGTCCGCATATATGCGACAAATGCGATAAGAAGTATAAATATGAAAGAAATCTAAGATGCCATTATAAACGTCGACATTCTGATTCTGAGAAACCTTATAAGTGCCAAGTACGTTTTTCGATTGTATTTGTCAAATATATTGCGTCTTGCCTTTTCAAAATGACAAGGTGTCTTATTCTTTTTAAGGTATGTGATAAACGTTTTNGTACAAAACAACATTTAACTAATCATGAAGCAGTTCATACATCGTTACGTCCGTACAAATGTGACATATGCGATACAGCTTTTACAACTAAGGCACATTTAAAACACCATATCAAACGTCATCTTAAATAACCTTATAGGTGCCAAGTACGTTTTTCGAATGTACTAATAAAATATACTGCACTGATTTCTTAAAGTGAAGATAATATGTATTAGTCTTTTTAAGGTGTGAAATAATTTTTTCAAGTCACAAATACAGGCAAATAAACGTAGAATTTGTGTTCACTACACATAATATATGCGAGAGAAGTTTTACGAAAAGAATACTTTTTGAGAAACAAGATATATCACGAAGAAAACAATCAAGACGAGAAGGAAAGGTATTAAATTTTCAGTGTAGTTTTTAATAATAACTCTGAATAAAGTATGTGATGCTCCAAATGTCAAAAATAATTAGAGATTATCAACCAATGAGAACATATAAACACGGTTGATGTAGTATTGATTATTTAGTATTTTAGTATTCTATTAACATTATTCTTGATTGACGTTTCGACCGTCGTTATTCAATCTTTTTTAAAATCCTTATATAATAACAAGTCGCTAAAATCACGTATGATCAGTTCTGTTTTTTAAAGGCAAGATCATAGTAAGTTGTTAATTTGAGTCATCGCAACGATGATCATGTCTTTACAAAGTGATAACAGCAACTG
>NW_018023267.1:2237-4095 GCF_002006095.1 Pseudomyrmex gracilis | reverse complement strand
TGCAATTGTCCCGCGATTCCATTGCTTCTTTTAAAACTTTATTCTACTATGTCACACTATATAATACATGAATAAATAAATAAAAACGGTTAAAATTTAATCAACTAAGTGATTTATTTGAAAAAAGTAGTGATACATTGTCCGAAATTAATGAATACAAAAATAATTAATGTTAATCGTGTCTTCTACCGGTTGAATTATTTAAAAAAATAGATTATTTTAAATTAGAATTACTCAGTTATTTATAATCAAAGTAAATTAATTTAACTACTAATTACTCATTTATTTATATATGAGGTATTTTTTTAACTAATAAAAACGGATACAGAGAGAGACATGATTAACATTAATTATTTATGTATTCAGTAATTTCGGACAATGTATCACTACTGATTTCACATAAATTACTTAGTTGATTACTTTCTATTTGTCGTTATTTAATTATTCATGTATTATTCAGTTTGACATTGTAGAATAAAGTTTTAACAGAAGCAATGTTATCGGGACAAGTGTAAGGAGTAGCACAGCGCGCGACGCTCCTGCATACCTTGTATACGCGCCGTCTCATTCGAGAACTTTTATAGTTAAAAAAGCGGTAAATAATAATCTAAGACAAAAATGGAAAAAGTAACTTTTAAATTCTTTTTAAAAGTTCGAAATTCACTCCCTGCAAGACTTACTACTCATTACGGAACACTATGTAGACGAAGCTTTGCTGATTTCAACGTCATCTAAAAATGCATGCAAGAATATACACGTAAATACGAAATCTCTTAGTATCAGAAAATTTTATGTAACAAATTTTATGTAACAATTTTATGTAACAAAAGAGACAAATAGAAAATTTTATATAACAATAGAGACGAAGAGACAATAACATCCAAAACTTTACGGAATAACATCGTATGATGCAACATAAAAATATTTTTTTTTTGCACAAATTTAAAGCTTAAAATAAAGTAAACAGTATCCAACAATTATCTGTGCAGCGATTTTTATACAAATATCTGTGTGTAGGGTGTGTGTGTGTCATGCAATACTCTACTTTAAATAAAATTTTAACGAAAATTTCGTATTTGAAATTCCGTTCCGTACTAACAAAATAATCAATATTATAACTTTGATTTTTGATTATAACTTTGATTTGAGATTTACCTAAAATCCGTGCGACATATTTTAAAATATTTTAAAACTTATATAACTTTCATTCGTTTTAATCATTTATTTTGACTTTTTATTACTTATTTTTCATTCTGCATTTTTTTACACACACACTACCTATCCTATACTTTTTTTATATCAAAAAGAAAAGAAAAAAACAAGAGAATATTGAAAAGTAAGATTCCCTAATTTATTCTTCTTTCCTTTTTATTTACTCTCCTTCACCCTTTCTACACATTCTTTAATATTTAATATTTTTTAATATTTATACATAAAGTATAGAGTCGCGAATAAAATTCTTTTTATTTAACTTTTTACTTCATTTTTATATTATTCTTATAACAATATTCTTTATTTAACTTTTTACTTCATTTTTATTATTTTTATATTCTATCTTTTAAAATAATTATTTTCCGCGTTATTTCGAGATTGTGTTTTAATTTTTATCTATCAACTTTTTTAAATGTAAAAGTAGAGTCATTCACGATTTCGCGGTTTTCGCGTCATATTACAGCAACGGGGCCACCGGTAAGTTTACACGTGGTCCCGCGTCGTGGGACTACGATCATCTCGTCGTGGGCGCGCACTCTTCGCATCGTGGGACAGTAAAGGTAGGTTCCTGATTGCTACGTGGGACTGGAGTTGAAGATACAGCGATGGACGACGATGGACTACGCGCAACGGTACGTTATTATAA
>NW_018023267.1:0-1682 GCF_002006095.1 Pseudomyrmex gracilis | reverse complement strand
GTGACCATAAAGAACATGACTTTTTAAGCGTCACCAAGCAATAAACTGAAAATATGTGATACTTATGTAATTATACGTAGGGAGTGACGATTCTTTTTTGATGAAATTTCCATTTATTTGTATATTGTGTAATTTAAAACAATATTGTAATATTTTTTCTATATATGTGCTTTTTTTATTTGTTTTTAAATATATTTTTTTATATCTTTTTAAATATATATATTTATCTGTATTTTCTACATCTACTTTCATATTTCTATATCAATTTCTCTTAAAGAACCGATATAGAATGTTTTTGGAGATTTATGTTCTTTCATATTTCTATATCAATTTCTCTTAAAGTATTGATATAGAATCTTTTTTTAAAGACTTATATTCTTTATATCTTTTTTCTACATCCACTTTTATATTTCTATATCAATGTCTCTTAAAAAACCGATATAGAATTTTTTTTCGGAGAAACTCATGTTCTTTATATCTATTCTCTTCTTTATACTTATTCTTTTCTATTTTATCTTTGCAAAAATATATATTTGAATATATATTTGAAATATATATATTTAAATATATATTTTTACTTTTTTCATATTCTATCTTATTTATAAATACATGGTAGGCTTTATCGGATGGGTACATACTTTCTTTAAATAAAATAAAATATAAAAACTCGGTCGCGAAAGTAAACTAAATTTAAAATAATATTTTTTAATTTTAAAACAACTGTCCCTCGCGTAAAATATTTGATAGATTTTAAAACTTTCCAAAGTAGGTAGGTAAATAGGTAAATAGGTATCTGTGTAGGTAGGGATGCGTATCTACAAGCGCGCTTGTAGAAAATATATTAGGCCGGGTAGGTAGGAAATATGGTAGACCGAATAAGTAGGAAGAAATCAAAATGTCAAATTAGGATCAAGGTTGTTATGCAGCCTTAATCCTAATTAACAAGGCTAGTAACGTTTAAGATATGTCAGATGTCTAAGATAGGTAGGTAGGTAGGTAGGATTATATATAACTATTTATATATTGTATTATATAATATTGTATTATATTGTATTATATGTTATATGTAATAAATGTGTAATAGAATTGTATTCTATTGTAATGTATAAAAAAATTGTAAAATAAAACTTGGAAATAGAAAACACATTGATAAAGAGTTTTAAATAAAAAAGCAAACGCTATATTTCTTGGAATTGCAACTTTTCAAACATATTTGTGTACCGTTAAAACACCTTTGTATAATATACATGGTTTTTTGTGTATTTTGTATTTATATATATATATAGTGTTTTTAAGAAAATAAAATAAAATTTATAAAGCACAGAGCAGCAAATGATGATGTAAAAGGAGATGATATTTGACTACACTCCACGAATTCTGATGTTGCTCGCTAAAATAAGATTCTTTTCTTGACTATCACATCTTTTCTGGTATATCACACTTATGTTGTACGAAAAGTTGCAATGGTTTTTCTTATTTTTTTCTGGTTTCCTTTCTCATTTTCTTATCACGAGATCGGTCATTTTAAATTTCAAAAAAAATCAAATTCACGCTCTCGAATATACTCACACTTAAAGCACAGTATAGGTAAGAACAGTAGGTTCACTCTCCGCCATATTGTTGGTTGTGCGATTTGGTCATGCNCGAGAGACAACTTTTAGTATAAGTTTTCGGAGAGTGAA
>NW_018023266.1:16455-18978 GCF_002006095.1 Pseudomyrmex gracilis | reverse complement strand
ATCGTACGGTGTCGAATAATTTGGTGTCGAATAAATCTGTGTCGAATCGAGCGGTGTCGAATCGTACTGTGGTCAAACGGAACACGCCCGTTGCTCTCTGCTCGATTTTTCATTAGTGTCCCCAAGGTCCTTTTCTTCTAAATAAGTTTGGATTTGTTCGCAGACTATTCTCTCAAGAGCCTTAGATATCGTAGGGAGCAGAGCGATAGGTCGATAGTGCTGAGGAGAAGATGGATTCTTAATTTTTGCAATGGGACATACCACTGACGTCTTCCAACAGTCCGGAAAAATCCCATGAGATAAGGAATGATTAAAAATGTGCTCAATGACTGGCATAATGTAGGGCAAGACGAGGTTAATAACTTTGATAGAGATACCGTCTAAGCCAGTGGCACTGGATTTGACTCTGGAAAATACCCGGTTGATATCCTGTGAGCCGACATATTTCCAATAAAACTTCCGATCGTCGAAGATCTTCTGCGAGACGTCCGTTATCATAAACTGCCCCAAAACACTCGTGCTTCCAGCCACTTGTACGAAGTAATTGTTCAGTTCCTCAATAGTATTGGATAAGCGTCCACTCACATTCCTCGCTTTGATCAGTCCTAACCGACGCAATTCAGACCACACTGTGCCCGAGTTTTTAGCGTTGGAGAACAGTGTTAGGTAATACTTGTTTTTGGCAGATTGCACCATATTTTGCACATAATTCCTGAGTCTTTTAAAGACAGTATATAAATCTGTCCCGCGATTTTTGCGCCATCTCCTACGAGCCCTGTCCCTGCTTTTCATCGTCTCTCTAATCTCGTCAGTCAACCAAGGCGCAAGGAAACTTTCTAAATGTGCCACATCAAAGAGGTGCATGCATGTCCATACAATGAAGCACATTCCGATTTAAAATGGCAATCTTCTCGTCGAGTAAAGGCAAAGACATCAACACATTCCAGTTCATACGCTGTAGATCGCGGATAAATGCAGCTTCGTCAAAATCCTTAAAGCTTCTGTAAGTTACCGACTTTTCATGCAAACGTTTAGTACAGACGTTGTAAGCCACATAAATGAGATCGTGCGCAGACAAAAACGGCACCGCATGTTGTCCATATTCAATGACCTTCTCGAAGTCATCAACTATGCACAGGTCCAATAAAGTACTGGAATGTGCCAAATTGTGCGTAGCCTGATAAGGCACCAACTGAAGACCACCCGACTCAACGAACGTGAGTAGCTGAGCACCATCATAAGACGCAACGAGTAAGTCCGAGTTAAAGTCATCAAGAATTATGCTATGTTTATAGTTGGTCTGAAAATTAAGGAAGGCACTCTCAAATTTGTGCAAGAAGCCGCAGTTAGGTGGTCGGTATACTACCGCGAGAAGTAGATTAGCAGAATCTGATAAGGAAATATCTGCAATAATATATTCGGGTTTGCGACGATATAGTCCATCAGAGGTTTTTAAAATATTGGCTCTAAGAGTGTTGTGTAAATAAAAAGCCACGCATCCCCCGCCCTTACCGACTCTGTCACATCTAAACAAAGTATATCTTGCAGACTGATCATGTAGTCAGAGATTTCAGATTTTAGCCAAGATTCAGATATGCAGATAATATGATACTTTGATTTGTGGAAGAAGATGCCAAATTCATCAAAGTGAGCCACCAGAGACTGGCAGTTAACGTGACATACTTGCAGGCTATCGAGTCTTCTATTATTCATAGTTGATGTATGATACTTTGTGAGAAATTTTTTTATTCAACATAGGACACTTCTTTGCATCCGTGGGATCATGCATCTTCTTTGCATGATTCAGGTCTCCGGTAGAAAAATTCTTGCTCCGCGAGCAGTTGCCACATTTAAGAGACGTTTTCTTATTGCAGTCTTTCATCTGGTGTTCTTCACCGCAGTAACCACATATCATTTTTGATCTACAGTTCTTGGCTAAGTCCAAATACCAGGCAGTTATAACACTGTAAAATTTTCACATAATCAGCAAACTTGCAGGCTGAATATCCCAGATAGACGCGACCGCGGCTCAGTAGTACATTTCTGATCGAAGGAGAAACTTCCAAAACATAACTTGTCGTGCGACTATCAGACCTTACAGGAAACAGGTAGACTACTTTCAAGTCAGCTTTACTTAGATTGTCCAAATTTTGCGCAGTAATTTCATCCGTAATTTTATCAGGGGACATATCTGCAGGAACATTGTGGATGATGAGTCTTGGATTAATCTTTAAACTTTCGACAACTCTCAAGCCTGCTTTGGCCAATCCCGGATGAGCCTTGATAAGATCGATATCCGAAGAAAGTGCATCGATTTTGACACAATTCTTGTGAGCAAAAGACACTCTGTTGATTTTAAATGCGCAATCGGAAGGCTTGAATACTTTACTTAGCGCCTCTTTAGTAGCCTGAAATGACTCGTACCCAGCAACCCCTTCTTGGGCGGGTTCCGTTTGACCACAGTACGATTCGACACCGCTCGATTCGACACAGATTTATTCGACACCAAATTATTCGACACCG
>NW_018023266.1:10923-16040 GCF_002006095.1 Pseudomyrmex gracilis | reverse complement strand
ATCGTACGGTGTCGAATAATTTCGTGTCGAATCGTACGGTGTCGAATAATCTGGTGTCGAATCGTACGGTGTCAAATAATTTGGTGTCGAATAAATCTGTGTCGAATCGAGCGGTGTCGAATCGTACTGTGGTCAATAGAGTATCACCCCCCCTTCTTTAGGCATAATTAGGAAAGATGTTGAAAGAGGCACATTTACAGTTGGTCCACCAGCAACGCGGATGGCATCCCCGCAACTAGCGACCAAAGCATAGGACCGAGGCAGGGAGCGAGACACGTCCTGCACTTCACACAATGCTGTACTTGATTGTCCACAGAGTGTTGCGTTCAATTTACTTTCTTTCATCGTATCTAAGATAACACTTTTTATGTTTTCCAGCGTAGAGTAATCCGCTGGTTTTTCTTCTAAGAGGTGAGCCAACATTGTGGACACCTCGATGAATGCCTCCCTGCACGTTTTGAAGGCCGTCTCAATAACGCTTCTCTTATCAACATGCTTCTTGCTAGTTAGCAGCAGCCTAGAAATATTATCGCAATGTCTATCAACGGAAGCTCTGAGTGCGTTTAGCTTAGAAGTATTAATTTTATTTGAAGCAATATTTTACCCACTGGTCACCTTGGGGAGCATACGTCGCCCAGCAGGGCTGTCCTCACTTTCTACGCCTTCCATGGTCGGCAGGATTGAAATCGTCCTTGACCTCCAGAACTCCAAGAAACCGCTGAGCCGTTCCAGAAAATCCGCCAATCAGAGGGATACTCGTTCCACCAGTCAGCGAATCCAACTAATCACATGCACGCCGCCACGCATGCGTACTCGGAAAAGAGGCCCAGAAGAGTAATGGATAACCGCTTGCGTAAACAAATGTCCGAATTAAAGATGAAAAGAAACACAGTCAGATCAAGCAAAGCACACGCAGAAAGTAATGGAGAAATGCCAGAAATGAGCAAGGCAACAGTGTAGCTGGAAAAAGAGGCCCCGAAGGGCATATAGCGGTACAAATCAATCCTTAGATACAGAGCAGCACAAATCACGTCAGCACAAAACTCACCAAGAAAGCAGAGAGAAAAGAGAGAGAGAGAGAGAAAGAGAAGAGAGAGGAGAGAGAGAAGATGTATTTAAACTATAGATGTTTAAACTTAAATAGCTATATTAGCAGAATAATTGCTTGAATTGTTGTCATTATTCGATGTTAAGTTGATTCTAAAAGTAAGAATTTGATTGGTACAAAACAGCTTGTTCAGATAGATAAATCAGCTACATTTTGCGCGTTTAATTAGATAATTATGCTAATTATCTGATAGGATTTATACATAAATAATACAATGCATATAAATACTGATGGTTTTATTAAATTCCTACAAAAAAAATATATATATATTAAATTTAATAAATGAATAAATAAGTCTTAAAGAGCCGTTTGCAGGATGTTGTGCGGAAAATATGTCTTATATGTGTGTACACATATATAAGTATATTCACGTTTTATTTACGTGTTTTTCGAATTGAAATTTCAATTCTTAAATTCATATAGGAAGCTAGTTTTGCATCTCATATATGATAGACCCCGAATACCCCCCCTAATTGATTCAAAATATTGCGAAAAAAACTCTTCAGCCATATATATATATATATATATTGTGACATGGTGTTTGCGCCGCTCCTCTCCTTGCTACAAAAATTATCTTTTGAGGGAGTTCCGAAATGTGTGCCGGTCTTAAGCGCCAGGACCCTCCTACATAGTCTACGAGTTAGCATCAAATCATAATCGTAAGCTCTACGAGTGGTAGTAATAGTTTCTTTAGTAATCTTCCGGTCGCGTCAAATTGTTTAGTTATATTAAGCAAATAATTCAGTTTCTGATTTAATTTCGTTTTAGTTCATTCTGTGGCCGTCATCTGCGAGTGACATTTAGTAATTTTAGATTTAGTCGAGTTCGTGTTTAAGTTTTGTATTTTAACATACCTTCTTTTGAGTTAATTAACTATTTTTTAACTAGTATTCAGTGACTTTAAGTAAATTTACTTAAGTTGATAACCTGTGTTTAACCTATTCGGGAAAAAGCGTTACTGCGTATTTTCCTCTCGAGAAAGACGCCTCTCTCGAAAAGCGTATCTCTCAATTACTGTCGACGGAAGGCGCGTATTCTATCAACGTTCTTAGCCATCCTGGGTACAGTTCCAAAAACCTGAAACACCCGATTTTTCTGTCGATTGGTATACTACTGTATTTTGGTGCGCTGATTATGAATATGATAGTAAAACTCACCGACAAGGTCATTTTCAAGGTCAAAACTAAAAAATTATCGTTTTTTTAACATTATTTTGATAAGTATTCATAGCATAAAAAAATGTTTCAAATACAAGTTGTAGCTCTTGACAAAATACATTATTTATGTGGTATGCATTTTTTGCATAGAGCCACCAGTTTTCGAAAACAATAAGATAATAGGTAAGAGAGTGACTTGTGTGTGCGTGAAAGGGTAATTATGTAGAATAGGGAAGCCACCTCTGATTTCAATAATTTTTACATATGTTGACAAGATCATTGTCCCGAGTAATAATATGAATGTTTTAGGCCGCGGACGTGGTTTGTTTAAAAGTTATGAGAGGAAGAAGTTTCATGAATGAATTCTTATTTTTCGGTTCCACGTACATTTCGTTCGTGTTTCAAGCGTGTAGGCAGGGGGGCTGCGCCTCCCCGCAGGGAGAGTGGCTTTGTCCTTCCCCCTGCTTCCCCCTCGAAAATCAAGTCGTTATTTTGTGGAAAATAACGACTTTATTGGATGAAGAAGAATGTCCTAACCATTGTGGAAATTTTGCGAGAGGGAATGTAAAAAGAAGAGTTTAGGTTGTGACCGGACGGTTAAGCCGTTTAACTGAATTTTACGGTCGCCACCTGCTGTCACCGCCAAGCAGGAAGGAACTAATCCTTTTTGTTGTGTTGTAGAAACGGACTCACCACACAGATGAACATCCGAACTTTGCCTTGGATCTCCTTCGACTACGGACCCTGGATGATGGCTGCGGACAACGGGCTTCTGGTAAGGCCCAGGTATTACCAAAGTTCAAGTCGTGAGAAATAATCACACACTGAGTTTATGGTTAAATTGTTTACAAACTGTTTATTAACACTTGTTAAAATAACAACTTTCTTGTGTTACAGGATTGTACATAAAAACGTTACTAACAACCGGTTTTCCGGTGTCGCAATCTACGTTGCCTTTTAGCGAGACGATGATGCTACGTCCGATTTCTTTGGAACGATCGTACAACGCTATTTTTTATGTTGAGCAGGACTCGTGGTTACAAAGCTAAGCTCTCTTGAGCGCTCGATTCCAACTGCTGCGCGGCGCGACCATCTCAGCCAAGAACGCTTGCTTTCCCCACCCGAGAACCGCGCATGCGCAACCCGCCTTAAGAACAAACCTACCGAATTATTGATGAAACTTTACTGAACTATTCTTTGACCTAAACCATGTTTCCTGACAAAGTTTTACTCATAATTGACAATTTTTCACAAAGTTAATACAATTGTGAAAATTTCAATTATTGAAATTTTCCACCAGTAAAGTCTCATCAACACTCGAGAAGTTCACTCCCAAAGTTTCGCCAATAATTTACAACTTCTTTCTTTGTTCCAGACCGAGTCATCGATGGATAAGGATCTCAAATAAGTAAATACCAAAACTTATTAACGCACCAATTATTGAAAATATTTAGTGTGGAGCTTTTCCCATCAAAGCTCTTTCCATCCTCGAAACATCACTCATAATTCTAATCTCGTTTTTGTTTTACAGGTGTTGTCAGCCCCTGAGAGCCTACCAGATCTAAAATAAGTACAAAGCGTTAATTATTTGTTAAACTTGCAGTATAGTTTCTACAAAAGATGCTTTTCACGCACGCCAAGTATTACCAATAATTCAACTTTCTGTGAAGGTTATGGTCAACGACGGCTGTCAGGGTTAGGACCCTAAACCTTTGAATTAGTGATGAAATTCGCCTGAACGCCTAATCTAAAGAAGAATAGTACGTACGCGAAGTCTCAACAATAATTGAACTTGTTGTGCGGGTTAGGTTAGGTTTGACGACCACTGTTAGGGTTAGAAGCCTAATTTTCAATTATTGGTGAAACTTGCCTGAACGCCCATTTCAAAGAAGAACAGTATGTACACGAAGTCCCATCAATAATTACCAACGCAAACCGAAACTAACACTTACGTCCAATTATTGATGAAACTTGTTCCAGCGCCTAATCTGAAGAAGAGTAGCATGCACACACAGTTTCGCCAATAATTAGCAACAAACAACAAAGTTAGTCCCAACATATAAATATTGACGAAACTTACTCATACGCCTAGTCTAAAGAAGAGCAGCGCGTATACCAAGCTTCGTCAATAATTGTCAACGCAACCTGACGTTAGCCCCCAAAACCTAATTATTGCTGGAACTCATCTAAACGTCCAATCTAAAGAAGAAAAGTACGCACACAAAGTTTCCGCAATAATTAGCAACCTAGACTTAGGTGTTACACACGGACGCATCGCAAAGAGGTACAACACACTGAGGTAAGTACAATACCTTGCTGAATTATGTGAAATATTCTATTCAACTACTTTTCACACAAACACCAACAATCTAACGAAGCGTGAGCAAAAGTTTTTTAACGAGATGATCTGCTAACTCTTTTTTCTGTTTCAGGTAACTGCCCAACTNTCCAGGAGAAGAACACAACTAACTCGGACAAACGGAGCCAATTTCAACAACTACAGGTAAGCATACAAAACTTTACTTATCCTAACTATTGTGTTTCTTTTTCAGGTGAGCTTTCTTCTGGACACACAGTCAGTTACCGTAGTTACACCAACCATTACCAAGGTAAGTTCTACGAGTTAGTACCTAACTTCCCAATTATTGCTCACACTTAGCCAGATTGACGATTAACCCAAACCAAGCTTACTTATAAAGTCATAGCGATACTTACACACTGCTTCGCAAACAAGTGTTTTTTAACAACTGTAAGTTTGGCGAGTCGACCCCCTCTACTTGGGTCCCTCTAAAACAAAAGAAAATAAAATAAACTAAAGAATGTTTTTATTAAACCTTGGGCATTACGCACCC
>NW_018023266.1:9355-10840 GCF_002006095.1 Pseudomyrmex gracilis | reverse complement strand
GCATTACGCACCCCGGATCTGTATCCCTAACTAAAATTAAACACACAAAATACAGTCCGCTCAAAAACAAAAACCAAACCATCTACTGATTTGTCACTACAAAAGTACTTGACGTTACTTTTAACGCCTTACACCGCCGCTTGAGATGGTATTCCTACGCTACACACTCTTGCTGGCTCCTAGATTCTCCTCACAACGGGCGGATGCGACCTCCGTAACCGTCGGTTGCAAGGTTAGGTTAAGGTTAGGTTAGGGTTAGGTTGTGACCGGGGTTAGGCGAATAAATGGTCAAAGACTCACCGTACTTGTTAATTATCACGGTCGCCAGTTGCTTTTCCTTTCAAGCAACAAGGTTGACTGCTCCTCGTCCGTCTACGGGGTTGTTTCCTCTCTCGGGATCCTGAGGAATGGCAGGAATTGCACGTGCGCTCGCGCACGTAATAAACACACAGATTACTTTAGTTAAAATATATATATATATATATATATATATATATGAAGCACAGTTTTATTAAGACGGTATATACTCTTCAACCTCACTATCACGCTCGGTGTTACAAAAGTTTGCATAAATGATTAAATACGCAATTGCTGAGTCGCGGGAACTTGGTTAACGAACGCACTTAGACAGTAGAGGTGTTGCGCGTCGAGTTCCTCACTTGAGACTGACTTCCCAAGATGGCTGGGCCTCAGGGGGTCGTAACTCCCTTTATTTTTTGGGGACGGAAGTCGAGTTTGACGGTACAGCCGTAGGTCGCAGCAATGTCAGCCGCCATGTTGGAACAAGTGCTCAACTGTTGGCAACTGTAGACAATTGTAGCCAACTAGCTAAACAGTTTGCAACGGTTTGGCTTTCTATTTATTAAAAGTGATTTAAACTTCAGTGTTGTGTTGTGTATAATACAGTGTAGTGTGCAGTGCGACAAATTTTCCGAGCAAGGAGGAAGAAGAATTTTAATTGAACAAATATTTTAATAATATTCTTTTATTTAATAATATTCCTTTTATTATAATTCTATAATAATCCTATTATAATATCCTAATAATTCTATTATAACATCTTATTATCTTTTCATTTAGTTTTAAATAATATTTTTCTTTCTGTTTTTGTTTTTTTCTATCTTTGATTACTTGGTTACTTGTTCTTGATTACTTGTTTTAATTTTGTTTGTATATAATTTAGTATTACTTTTAAATAGGTTTAAGTAGATTTAAGAATTATATATAATATAAGTTAATATAAATTTAATTTAAAGTGTAAAATATTAGAAGTTCAAAATGGTGTGGAAATGCTGTGTGCCAGGATGTACATTATCAGGCAAATTTCCAGTATATTGATTTCCATCGGAATCCACTAAAGCAGAAGTCTGGTTGAGGATAATTAAAAGAACCGATATGATTGGTGAGTATAATAAAAGTATAATATTTAATTACACTTATTTATTTAACATATAATAACAAAGATATCGTGCTGTTGCAAGTTGT
>NW_018023266.1:7821-9160 GCF_002006095.1 Pseudomyrmex gracilis | reverse complement strand
TGACAATATGCTAAACGTTTTTTTTATGTTGCAAATGTATGCAAAGAAGCAATGACCAAATTAAGAATTTGTACTGAACATTTTTCAGAAGATATGATAAAATCTTATGGAGTTCGGAGAAATTTAATAGAAAATGCTATACCTAACAAAAACTTGCTTTTAGATGATAATGATAATAATATATATAATGATAATACTAATGACAATATAGAAGTAGAATATATTGAAAATAATGAAAGTAGTAATTTGCCAAATAATGATAATAATAATGAAAATAGGCAAAATAATCAAAATTTAAATTATGTAAATGAAAATGTATCTTCTGATAATGTTCAGAACAAAGAAAATTTAGCCTCTACATCCATGAAGCGGAATCCTTTAGTAACAGCCATAAAACGAAGATACATTAAACAACTGAACAAGAAGAAGGCAGCAGTGAAGAAACTGAAAAAAATAATAAAACAGCAGCAAAAAAATAATTGGGAGGACATAACGAAGAACATGAACAACACGCAACGTAGTTTTTTGGAAATGATTCTTAGAAATCGTAAATATAAATCACAGGTATGTTTAGAATATTTAAGTTTACTTAGAAAAATTAATTTTAATCATTTCAGAGCAGAAGTTACATTCATTGGTCTCCAAATATAAATATTGTTAAAAAATGTTTTTTTTACACACTTTATTTAGTATGAAATAATTAATTTCTAAAACTTTAATATTAATTATATGCACATATACATATATGCATATGTAGTTATGTATGTAAAGTTTATAGAAATTATCTTTTTATACTGAAATTTTTTATTTTTTTTTGTAAATTGAATTTTATTTTTTTGGAATTGCATTTCAACAATATAAATAAAATGTATTTTTTTTGTAATTATTTCATGTTTCACTGTGTCTCACTAATGCCTAACATATCTATGTTTTACTAATCTACAGGGTTGGGCAGAAAAACCTGACACATTTTAAAAAATCGTAATTCCCCCCAAGTGAAAAGAGGGCGCTGTAACTCCGGGAGCAAAAAATAGATGGTTGAAGGTTTATGTTTACATATCAGTACAGTTCCAGCATGGAGAAGTGGCCGCCGCAACAACGCGCGTTCGTTTGCGAGCGTTTTTTCATAACTCAGTCTTACGTTCAAGCAATTCGCGATTTTCGTATTGAATATTCTCTTCGTCCACGAGATCCCGTTCCCTTGCGTAATTCTGTGAAACTGTGGGTCAAAAACTTCCGACAAACAGCCACAGCCACGAAACAAAAGCCTCCAGGGCAACCAAGAACGGTAAGAACCCCTGAAAATGAGACACGCGTTCGCACCTCTCTGCAACGAAGT
>NW_018023266.1:0-1406 GCF_002006095.1 Pseudomyrmex gracilis | reverse complement strand
TATATTTTAAACTTTTATAGCATGATTCCTTATTTTAATATGATTTCTTTATTTTGTTACACAACGTTTATCATTTTTAACAATTGTTATTATTTCTTTTCAAGAACTGAATAATTCATATCATTAAAAACTGGTTCAAATCAATTTTATAGCATAAAATATCTCTTATTATTTCTTTTTTTGCATGTATAATATTAATTAATATTGAAATTAAGTGTAATTTTAATTTACATTTGTAAGTAAGACTTTTTATTGGTGATAGAGTGCTTTCTTTAATATATGCATGTTTGTTTTTATATCAGTTATGAATATATAAACATTTTACTTGTTAAATGTATAATGCTGCATGTTTGTAATGCTTACGCTATGATTTACTATACACACACAGAATTTATATACACACTAACACACACACATACATACTTGTAATGCTTATGTTTGTCTACTAAACGTGTTTTTATTATGCATTTACAGCATTAGCTTCGAATGCGTTTTTTGGTATGAAATATAATAGACAGTTTTTTCTATTTATGTGATANCAATGGTTTTAAATGGTATATTTTTTATCACATATTATTAACCTTTAGGCTGCGGGGAAATTTCAGTACAAATTGACCTCTCAGAATATGTAAAATGTATACATAATATCATTGGATATCTCAGATAGAATCGCTGACCTGACTGCTGGTCCATATATCGACCAGCCCCGCAGACAACGTAAAGTACAATGTAAAAAAATTTGTCTCTTTTCTTATGAAGATTCGAGAGGGTATTTCTATGTAATTTCACGCGTTGAATATGAAAAAAATAATAACAAAATTCTCGCAGACACCCTTGACCTTGAAAATCACCATTTGAAGGTTAAATTTTATTCCTACTATAAGTCAAGTTTTGAGACGGTTTTCATATGTAGTTCGATGTGCTGAATATGTAAAAAATAATAAAAAATTTTATATTTCGAATAATAAAAAAATTCCTGTTGATAATCCTGACCTTGAAAATTTCTATTTCAAGGTCAAATAGCATTTCTCGTATAAGCCAAGTTTTGAAAAGGCTGTCGTACGGATATTGATGCGCTGAATACGTAAAAAACAATACAAAAAATCCCGCAGGCACTCTTGTTATGCCAAACGTCGATTTAGAGGTCAAATTTCATTTCTACTACAAACACAGCAAGTTACTGCCGGGTCTCAAAAAATGTCAAAAAATATTCTGAATTCCGCTCTCAGCATGACCCAGGATCAACGACGTGGACGTGACAAAAAGGTGATCCCATTGGGCTGCTTGATTTTCGTGAGTCCCCTTGCCTATCACGTTGGGGTGCTTGATTTTCGTGAGTCCCCTTGCTTCTCACGTTGGGGTGCTTGATTTTCGTGAGTCCCCTTGCCTCTCACGTTGGGGTGCTT
>NW_018023265.1:14960-19063 GCF_002006095.1 Pseudomyrmex gracilis | reverse complement strand
GGATGATTCAACCCTCTGGACAACTGGAAACGGCAGGGAGCACAAGTGCACTCACACTTGTAATAAACGTATCGTTTATTAGGTAAGTATATTAANCGTTTTATTATCACACGTATCTCAGTGAACACTGTTTCAGTTGTACAATAGTTAACGCTAATTGTTTATATGCGTTATATCACGAGTCTTAAAAACTTTGTTATAGTACGTATTTAAGAGTTTCACGTCCGCACCGTACAGCTTTCGTTATGCGACTGCCGANACAAAATGGACGTCTCGCCTGCTTGGCCTTAAGGCTACTACTCACACGGACTCCCGCTAGTCGCGCCTTAAGGTACGTTCGNAAAACAATTTCCCCAAAACAGGGAATTTTCTCCGGGCGCAACATAANCGAANTTTTTTACATTTTCAGAGTCCTATGTAGCTGGCAAACAACACCCCGTTCAAATAATTTGTTAACTAAACAAATTACTTGAACCTGCCGATTAAGGCAAGATTTTCACATGGCTGGTTTCTACCAAGGCTCATGTTTTACCTTACAGAAAATCTTTCCTTAATCACGACCTTGACAAAAACTTTAAAAGTGCCAAATAACATCTCTCACCGTGTTATTTGGTTTTGCCATTACGACCATGTTACCGTACACCCATCGGGCTGTCTTACGTACCACTTTTAAATGTTAACATGCCACCAATCTTTAGAATTACACACTACTTCCTAATCAGTCCGTTTTTTTGCTTATCTTGCCTCCGTAGCTTCACGCTGACCTAAACTTAAACACTACGTGCTAACTTTGTTACACAGCCTCTGCTTTTAAAACTACAGGCCTTAAAATAAAACAAAACACACATACGGAGTTAGCACACAAAACAACGTTCTTCCNAACAAGGACAAATTAAAGAATACCGCAACGCTAAAAGTAAACATAAAAGAAAGTANAACAAAATAAAACAAACAAAATGATTCTTAAGCCTAACTTTGGCTTTTTCCTCCTCTTCCTAAACAACGTAACGCTTTTCNTGACAAAGTTGTTTTTGTTACGTTTAATTACTTGANCTTTGTCGAACACTCTTAACAATAATTCCTAACACATAGGATTGTTTATTTATTGCTTAACAGAGAAACTTAACACCATAACTAGTATTGCACTGGACAATCACTGATTTACATACTAGTTATTAATGTTCTTAACACACGAGTTTAAGTGGTCAACCGGCCTTCACGCTTTTAACTTCGCGTACTGTACCAAAAAAACTAAAATAACTTTACTAAGCCTAATAAGTCCTGTTGTTCGTTTCAGGCACTTGTCTTTGTCTCGACGCTGACCACAATTTCGTCCAACACGCGTTTCGCCCAATTGGTCGCCTCCTTCCGAAGCTCCATTTTTTTGTATTCCCTTTGGGCGTTNATCAGCGCGTCCCTCAGCGACGTTTGACATCGCTCCGCATCCTGCTACGCTTCCACGTCCCAGCGTGGTTCCAGCTCTNGTGACAAGGTTAGGTTGTGAGCTGGGGTTGAGAGCTGCATGAGGCGACCCTATTGCTCCGGAGACTCCGCCAGAAAAAGAGGCCACCTGGCTTGCCCAGACGGTATCTGACGCGTGCGACGCTTTGATGCCGCAAGTACAAGGAGTGTCAGGACGTAAGCCTGCATCCTGGTGGTCTTCTCGGATTGCAAAATTGCGGGCTACATGCTTGATGTGGAGACGGTGCTATACTACGGCTAAGTTGCGGGGCGTGTTGGACCGGAGATCCTTGAGGCCTTGNGGGTCTTGCTCCGCAGCTCGCAGCGTAAACTTCGCGGAGCAATCATGTCTGCTAAAAAGACTGCGTGGACCAAATTAATATCNACCGTAGATGATGACTCCTGGGGCACCCCATACAGGGTGGTTATGTCGCGCTTGCGCCCGTCGGGCCCCTCTATTGTAGAGAGCATGGAAGTGACGGCAGCCATAGACGTGATCAACGTCCTTTTTCCGGAGCATAGGGAGATCTGCTAGNAGCCACTTATGCGTATTTTCTGGAGGAAGGAGTACAAGATCACTGAGAGCGAGCTAGCGGCCTCAGTGAAAAGAATGGCTGGTCGACGCACAGCCCCTGGCCCTGATGGTCTAACGGGCACTGTATGGGCTTGAGTGATGGCAGTGGCACCTTCATTAATACGCAGGTGCTTCAACAACTGCCTTAANAAAGGTGAGTTTCTATCCATTTAGAAGTGTGCGAGGCTGGTGCTGATCGCAAAGCCTGGTTCCGGGTCGTCTTACAGGCCTTTGTGCCTATTAAACGACCTAGGCAAGCTATTTGAGCNAATCATTGTGAACCGCTTAGAGGAGCTCATATCTCGAGGTGATGGACTGTCACCGTTCCAGTACGGTTTTCGTGCTAGACTGTCCACGTGCGATGCGGTGGTACGGGCGCGAGCGGTAATTGAGGGTTATACCAGTAACGGGGAGGTATGTGTTGCTGCTAGCTTGGATGTGAGGAACGCGTTCAACATCTTGGCGTNGGAGGGCATCCGTCGTGCGTTGCGGGTGTGGAATTTTCCTATATATCTCCGCTTGGTGTTGGGCGAGTATCTCAACAATAGAAAGATTATTTTTCCCTGCGCGGACGGACGCGTAAGAACGCGTCGAATGACGTGTGAAGTTCTCTAGGGCTCTGTCCTCAGCCCGTTGTTGTGGGACTTAGGGTTTGATCCGGTTCTGTGGGGGGTCTCCNTGATGGATGCTCCTTCGTATGCTATGCGGACGACACCCTTGTCCTGGCGGACGGGGAAACAGACGAGCAGGTCGCGAGAAGGGCGTCCATTGTGGTAGCGCTAGTGGCGCATAGAATGTTGAGGCTGGGACTAGAACTGGCCCCGTTAAAAACTGAAGTGGTGTTCTTTAGACTCAGAGGCCAGCGTGTGAAACTTCCTATAGAGGTAATTGTAAATCACACTTTGGTGAAGTCCCAGCCCTGCATNAAATATCTGGGCCTTTGGATTGACGACCGTTGGAGGTTTGTTGAGCATTACAACCGCACGNCGAATAAAGCCAGTCGTATGGCAAATGCCCTATCTGGGCTTATGCCCAACTTGAGAGATCCACGCACTAATATTCGGCGCCTATATGCTACGGTGATCCACTCTGTTTTATTATATGGAGCTCCTATTTGGCACCGAGAGGTCCAAATAGGCAGGAGATCAGCCTCTTTGGCTGAAATACAAAGGTTAAAANCAGCCAGAATTGTCTGCGCTTATCGCACGGTATCGTGTGAAGCAGTTCGGATGCTGGCACGTATCATGCTAATTGAAATTATGGCGCAAAAGNAGGCNAAAATTTTTGAGTCCANTCGTCGGGGCAGAGAAATGAAGAACCCACTTGGCTCTGCTGAACTTAAGGCAATCAGAGAGCAGGCGGAGCGAGACGCAGTTACCAAGTGGCGGGTGCACCTGCGCAATGCCTCTCTCGCTAAAATGCCTCCGTGAAGCATTCGAACCAGTACTGGACCGATGGTTGTGTCGGAAAGCTATTCTGACTTTTCGGGCCGCGCAGATCATCTCTGGCCATGGAGTATTTAACGCCTTGTTCCACCTAATAGGCAAATTTCCATCTCCCTTCTGCAGTCATTGCGGAGAAGTAGAGGTGGATACCGCACAACACACCCTGACAAAATGCCCTGCGTGACTTCGAGAGAGAATTANGCTTACCGCTGTAGTANGCCCAGATCTAAGTCTGTCATCTTTTGCAAGACAGATGACAGAAGATAAAAAATGTTGGCGGGCCTTCCTTGCTTTTTGCGAGGCGGTCATGCACGCCAAGAAAAAGGCTGAGAGAGTACGGCAGGGCCTACGCTCTTGAATCTGAGTTAGAATTGCTGAGGATTTGCCCTTTAGTATCTCTGCACGGGAAGAGGAGACGTCCTGCTTTCCGCTTCCCTGACTTCCTCTTCTCTTTGGAGAGGGGTTAGAAGGCGGTGGTAGTTAAGGACAAAGCAGGCTGCAGGAAGGGAATGGCGGGAGCCATTCTCGGCCATTGGACGCAGCCTGCACGGTTTGTGGAGTGAGTTTTGGTGTGATTCTGACTCTCGCTCCAATCCACAATCTACGCGGTAAGCAGCAGAAAT
>NW_018023265.1:12326-14765 GCF_002006095.1 Pseudomyrmex gracilis | reverse complement strand
TGGTGTTGAATAAATCTGTGTCGAATCGAGCGGTGTCGAATCGTACTGTGGTCAATAGAGTATCACCCTACGGCAGGGCCTACGCTCTTGAATCTGAGTTAGAATTGCTGAGGATTTGCCCTTTAGTATCTCTGCACGGGAAGAGGAGACGTCCTGCTTCCCGCTTCCCTGACTTCCTCTTCTCTTTGGAGAGGGGTTAGAAGGCGGTGGTAGTTAAGGACAATGCAGGCTGCAGGAAGGGAATGGCGGGAGCCATTCTCAGCCATTGGACGCAGCCTGCACGGTTTGTGGAGTGAGTTTTGGTGTGATTCTGACTCTCGCTCCAATCCACAATCTACGCGGTAAGCAGCAGAAATGCTGTTTAAGTGCAAGGAGAGAGAAGAGAAGTAAGTGCCTCTTAAGCAGCCACCCTCTCTTCCTAGCGCGTGTGGATCACCGGGAGGTTTTAGTAGATATACCCTCTTTTTAAGGGGAGTCCCACATAACCCAGGTTTCTTTCCCCGAAAGGCCCGGGTATGCGTAACGCATTTTTCCTTGTTATCAAAAAAAAGGTTGTGACTGGCGTTAACCCAAAAAATGGTCGGTACTTACAAATCTGCGTCTCTTTGATCCGGTCGCCATTTCTACTGCTGGGCCCCTCCAAATACCAAGGGATGTCTTTCCAGTATTGTTAAAGATGAAAGGAATGGATTGTACAGTCGGCGTCAATAAATTGTTTCGTAGACGCGGGGAGCTAAGGATAAGAGGAACGGTATTCCCTAGCAGTAATTGGTCAATTCATCAAAATCTGCTACAGTTAGTAAGTGCGGCGCCCGTTGGCAGTACTTACTCCTAGGGAATACCGTCTCTTTTACCCCTAGCTCCCGGGTCTACAAAACAATTCATTAACGCCGACTGTACAATATCCAACACTTATTGTCAAGTAAAAAACGTTTAATTACACATATGTATCTCTTGTTACAACAGTAATTAAGCTCGTGCAATTCGCGTCTAAAACACTCTTCGCTTTCTCGCAAGAAAATCGCTTTCCTTGGTTTTAGGCATCCGCACAATCCGTACTGATCGAATACCCGAGAAGAACTAACTCGCTCGCCGGCTTTCGCCGTCTTCTTACAAGTGCAGCCGTGCTGCACGTAGACGTATAATATATAAACTGCGCGTTCCCTACTTTTGCCATGTTAAGAAAATGTCTTCAACGTTGAGAGAGACAGCTGGCGTTGAACAGTAACCTAATCAGCAAAGTAGTGGGGGAAAAAGTCTTTGCTGATTAATGGAATAGTAGTGGAAAAGTGGGGATAGAAAAATAATGGGAGTGAAAAAGAGTGAAAGAGATTAAAGGGTGATGGTAGGTTAGGTGGTATAAAACAGTAGGTCCTGATCTCACCACAGACATTGATAGGCAGAAAAAGAGTTACTATTCAAAGTATGTTGTCTCTCTCACCGTTGAAAACATCTTTTCAGCTAAACGCGCATATATTATACGTCTATGGTGCTGCACTCCAAACCGTTTGTTCCGAGAAAAGAAGCCTAGATTCTCTAAAGGCTTCCTTTCACGGAAACCTCAATCCGCGACTTAACCCGCGACATGATAAGTACGTTTTTTTGTAATGCACTTGTCAAACAAAAGGTGCATGAATTATTGCTTAGTTGCATTGTACGTGTTGTATGTGATGTATGTGTAAATGTGCAACTAAGCCGTGAAACTGTGTGTACGCCTGGATGGTGTGTCTGTGGAGTGTATGGAGTGTGCACGATTGGTTATGCACGTGTACGGATGTGTACGTATATAAGTTACGGTTTAATGTTAATGAGTGTGACTGAGTGTATGCTTATCTAACTGAATGAATGTTTGAATGACGTAGGAGCGATACCTTATCTGAGTGTGTATGTGTTACTCAAGAGTGTTTGCAAACGTGTAGCTTAACGTGCAAAACTGCCCAAACAGACTTATCACGAGTGTAGTGTGTGAATGTAGTGTGTTTGTGTCCTTAGACTAAACATATGTATGCCTGAAAACTGACAAAGGGAGGGTACACCTTTGGTGTCACCGATTTTAATTAAATTCTGCAGGTACATAGTATCGATGAAGAAATGTCGAATGCTATCCGGAGACGACGCACTACTCAAGCGTTTAAGAGAAATCGCGGTTTAACGTTTTACACGTACTATAAGTACCGTTGGAATAGGACAATTTTCGAAGTGGCGGCGTAGCGCAGCGGCAAGGCGTTGCGCTACGAGTCTAGAGGGTAGAGTGTTCGCGTCTTAGTGGTTTTGTGAATTGTTTTTTAATGCAAATACATGTCTTTAATTATTTATTATTTATTTTAATTACTTATATTGTAAAGCTGTAATAAGATTGTCTCTAAAGTTTGTAAGGATGGCTTGTAAATTGCAACCATAAAATTGCTTGTATAATCGACAGCCAGATTTACCGCTGGG
>NW_018023265.1:0-5306 GCF_002006095.1 Pseudomyrmex gracilis | reverse complement strand
AATAAATCTGTGTCCAATAATTTTGTGTCCAATAATTTGGTGTCGAATCGATCGGTGTCGAATCGTACTGTGGTCAAACGGAACACGCCCGCGTATCTCTAACCATTACATAATCCCCGCATTTATAAACGGACGGTTTTCTAAATTGCCCGTCACGATAATTCTTGTTGTATTGACGAACAAGATCTGTCGCCTGGATGGCTATATCACGAGATTCATCCCTTTCCACTTCTAAATTAGTGTCAATCTCAGCAAGAGCCTTAGTAAACTGCGCCAGCTGAAAGTCAGCGTGACCTCGCTGTTCGAAACCGAATACAATTTTTGATGGAGTTGATTTCAAAACCGAGTGATAAGTATTATTGACAATATATTGCATGGCAGGTAAGTACTTCTTCCAATCTTCCGGCAACTCAACCAACTTAGTTAAGGAACTTTTAATAAACCGATTAATTCTTTCTACTATTCCATTTGCCCATGGCGATGCCACGGCAACTTTTCTATGATTTATATTTCTTTTTTTCAGGAATTCGTCGAACTCACTGGAAGTGAAAGCTGTGCCTCTGTCTGAGACCAGATTATCTGGGTTACCGAAAGTGGAAAAAATACTAGATAGATGTTCAATCGCCTCTCTGGACGAAGTTGATTTTACCGGACACAACCAGGTGAATCGCGAAAAAGCGTCAACCACTACAAAAATATGTTTATAATTATCCTTTGTTTGTTGCAGCGGACCGAAATGATCCACATGCAGCGTTTGCATCAACGTCTTCGGCGCTGGATATAAACTAATCTCTCTCTCCAAGCGCTTTACCGAATCATTCGCCATAAGGCAAGTAAAACAATTCTCTATGTACTCGTTAATCCTCCTCCGCATAGACGGAAACCAGAAATTATTATTTATTCCACGATAGGTTTTTTCAAACCCTGCATGCGCCATATTATCATGATGTATACGCAACATCGAGTGAACCATCGCCTCTGGTATTACAAATTTAAGGTTTTCTCCATCTTTTCTATAAACTAAACCATCCACTAGCGCAAACTTGTCATTATCATGAAGCTCTAATTCTCGACTAATTTCCTGTATTTTGGCGTCTGCTAATTGGCGAAATTCTAACTCCCGCTCAAGAGGAAGTTCGCTCACATACAATACACACCTACTCAACGCATCCACGTGACGCATTTTATCGCCTGGGCGGTGGCACACTTTAAAATTATAATTCTGAAGTGCCAAGGTCCACCTCGCTATTCTCGGGTTTAGGTTAGCCTTGTTTATTGCATAAACCAAAGCATTACAATCTGTAATTATTGTGAAATTTAAACCGTACAGGTATAAATGAAATCGCTCAACGGCACGAACGATTGCTAACATTTCAAGTTCGAACGAATGATACCGCGACTCGGCTTGATTTGTTGCTTGGCTGAAGAACGCTACTACAGCCCACAGCCCGCTCTGTTGTTTTTGCAGTAATACTGCTCCGAGCCCCGTACTACTCGCATCTGTATGAAGTTCTGTTTCTGCCGACGGATTGTATAGGGCCAACACTGGTGCCGACATTAACTCCCCTTTCAAGGACTCAAAGGCTTTTATACAATTCTCGTCGAAATTGAACTCAACCCCTTTTCTCAACAGCAAATGAAGCGGCCTCGCCTTTCGCGAAAAATCTTTTATGAAACGACGGAAATATCCTGCTAGTCCCAGAAATCTTTGAACTTCCGTTATATTAGTTGGCTGTTTAAAATCACGAACCGCCTCCGTGTGCCTTGGGCTCAAAGTAATTCCACCCATATCTACAACATATCCCAAAAATTCTATTTGCTTACGCAAAAATCGGCACTTTTGATAATTCACCTCGAATCCGTGTCTCTTTAATAATATCAGAACCTCCCTTAATGTTCTTAAATTTTTATCGATAGAGTCAGAGGGAATTAATACGTCATCAATATACACTAAGATCTTTTCTTGTCGAATTAACGGATTTAATATTTGAATTAGCCGCTTTTGAAATTCCGCGGGCGCCTCCGAGTACCCAAATGGCAAGCGCTTAAATTCATATTGCCCGTCGGGGGTCGCGAACGCGAAGAATTTCGTTGAATCCGGGTGTACACGAATCTGATGAAAACTATCCTTGAGATCCAACAATGTAAACACCGACTTACCCGCTAACCTTGTAAGGCAGTCCTCGATTATGGGAAACGGATATTTTTGTTTATGTATTCTACAATTCAAAGGCCTAAGGTCAACGCAAAGTCTCAATTTTCCGTTTCTCTTACGCACAGGTACTAATCGCGCGCAATACGGCGAAACGCTTTCCTGTATTATATCCCTAGCTAACAAATCGTCGATTATTTTTCTTATTTCTAGTTTTTCCGCGTGCGCAAATCGCCTTGGTGCATACGCATACACCGATTCATCCTTAAGTCTGACGCTAACGGTATAGTCATCGTGGATCTGTTCAATATCTAATTCTTCAACTTCTGTTATTATTTGAATCAAACGCGACTTACTCGCAAAATCGAAATCAATCTTATATTCTGTTATTGTACCTTGTTTATCTTCGACAGAGTCGAACTCTACCTGTAGCGGCAAATGCGAAAACAAATTCACTGAGTCATTGTTTATCTCCGGTGACCCTTCATGTACTTTATAAACTACCGTTAACTTTTCTTTGCCGACAAATTCACGACCGAGAATTATATCCGTCGAGAAAGCTTGATCGCGTATCACGTATAGATCAACCGACATTTTACGATTTTTAATTAAATTCAGCTATAGATCCACTCTAACCGCACCGACAACATCCAACGGCAGACATTTCATATTTACAAATTTACGCTCCGCTTTTGCAAGACAATAACCATACGGCTTTATATTTTTCAGGTACGAATTATACTTTATAAACGATACCGGGGATCCTGTATCCAACATAGCGGTGAGTTCACACGTTTCTCCAGCGATTGAGTTGACTCCAACGACCAAACCAGAGAGCTCCAACGTGCCGCCGTCAGCCTCAGCCACAAACGCCACCGGCTCCTCCGCCATTTCCTCCTGTACCGCCGCTGCTACCTGCATCGACTGCACCTGCTGTGAATTGATTTTTTTAGTTTTGTCTTTAAGACCCGGGCAATCAAATTGCCGGTGCCCCTTTCCCTTGCAATAAAAACATGTGATGTCACCACGGCAGTCTTTGTGTGAATGACCCTTCTTGCCACAGTTCCGGCATACTATATCGCGCACTTTACTTGCGTTTAACGGCACCGAAGACTTCCTGTCTGGATCCGAAAATCCTTCCGTGACGCCACGCATGCGGTCCAAAAACATCTCGACTGAATCGCCGGCTATTGATAAAGCTGTAGCTCTCAAAGAGCCAGCTGTTATTCCTCCGATAATTAAATGGATGGTGTCTCTTACCGGCAAATCCAAACTATTCATTAGAGCCATCTTAACTATTGCGTATTGGTCAAATGTCTTCTTGGACGGCATCCACTTTCTCGCTTCCACCCTCTGCATTATTTTGTAAAACGGCACTCGTCGGTCAAACATCCTGGTTAGCTTCGCCTTCAGATTCTGCCACGACTCCACCACAGGACCTTCTTGGTACTCATACCACTGCCGCGCAAATTTACATAATCGGCTCGAAGCGGCCAGCAGCACCACTCCGTCCGACGCTCCATGCACTTGTGCTATCTTGTCAACCCGTCTAATCCATGCATTAATATTATCATTGTCCGAGCCGCCGAACTCAGGTATCTGAGTAGCGATCCATTTTATTGCACCGCCACCCATCAGGCTTTCAGTACTTCTAGGTGTTGCGTCTATTGCAGGGGAGATTTGCCGAAATAAACTCACCGGCTCGTCTTGCCCCGCTGCCTCGCCGGCTGATATGTTTGGCTCAGATCGCCCTCTTCCTCTCGATAATAACTGCTGAGTCACCTCCAGCATGAACTGTTGTTGTTGCTTGATCATTTCACTTTGCTGACGAGCGATATTTTCTTGAAATTCCATCATAACGGCTCTGAACGAGTCGACCGATAACGCCGGCTGTCCACCCGAAGCTCCGGATTCCGGACTAAGATTCCCGTTTGGCCTTAATTGCGACTCGGTCAGAAGATCCGTCGGGCCATTTCTTTCCAGGTGATCCAGAATTGAATCCACAAGATCGGCACGATCTCCGAATATCGGAAGATTATACTTGCGAGCCTCATTTTTTAACTGATCCATTGTTGCCCGCTCTAAAGTTTGTCTGTCCAGCACCGTCGGCACGCGAGACATCGCGCTACTTATTCGGAACGGCACTTGTATTATATCACGCCACGCACTTGTTTAATTCGACCGCAAAGTCTTTGATCAACTAACGACGATACTTCGATCAAATAACGGCCAGTCCCGATCAACCAATGACGAGTCTCGATCCACTAACGACGAGTCTTTTATCGACTAACGACGAGTCCCGATCGACTAACGACGAGTCTTGATCGATCGACGACGAGCTTTGATCAAGTAACGACGAGCCTCGATCAATTAACGACAATTCCTTTGTCTACTAACGACTAACGACACGTCTTTTATCCCGACGACAAGTCTTTTATCCCGACGACGAGTCCTTGATCCCACTTCTGAAATAATTTCTCTGTAAGGCTGTAATAAGATTGTCTCTAAAGTTTGTAAGGATGGCTTGTAAATTGCAACCATAAAATTGCTTGTATAATCGACAGCCAGATTTACCGCTGGGCGTCGACCACGTTACACCGTTATAACGTTTTCAATCTTCAAAGGAGAACAGCCTCGACCGACACGACCTTGTTTATTTTATTCGGCAACACGACACTCGACTATGTTCGACATCGACAGCATAGCTCTTGCCCGGCCACGANCTTGAGCNTACTCGACACCTTATTCGGCAGATAAGGAAATAAATCGAATCAACGTTTAATTACCGTTGTCATATTACTTTATTTACGACTATGGATCATCTTCGATCTTACAATTAACCGATAGAAACCGACGCACGACACGACGACAACCACGACTACGACAAACGACTATATCTACGACACGGAATACACGCTACACATGACTCCTCGACATCTTGACAGCTTGCTTGTTACACAAGNAGTGAAATTCGTTTTCGCCAACGGACCGAAATCCGCCGGCTTCGCCAAGTTCTCGAAAGCTCTCGAATTTACAGGTTGTACGCATGTTCCGGCGCTCACGTGGCTGCACGTTCGTTCAAGGCGCTGCCGATCTATCGCGCGCAAGTCGATATTCCCGGCAAGTGGCGCCACCGCGCCGCACGCATCTTACA
>NW_018023264.1:2874-13923 GCF_002006095.1 Pseudomyrmex gracilis | reverse complement strand
CGATAATCACGGCACACACGCACAACAATCACGACCACTTAACAAAAAAAAAAAAAAACAAAAGCAAACAAACAACGCGAAAATGCTACTTGGCGTTGTACCGCCACTCCAGGACTTGTTGATACTTCGCGAAACTATACACATCATGAACTTATCCTACGAAATGTTGCCACGAAGCCCCGTAAAGCCCGATTCTGGCCGCTGTCAAAAACTCGTGAATACGGCCAAGGACACGTCCTTGCCGTCGTAAACAAGACGCGAAATACAAGCGACTAGCTTCGACACGAGACCTGTGCAACGCGGATTCGTGGCTAACAATAATGAAACGGGCACCTCACCGTCGTCCGTTGTTCTCCGGCATCCTGCTGTCTCCTCCGTCCGAAATGACCCTCAAAGAGCTTGCTCACGCAGTCGGGGTCACTCTTACAACTTGAATAACTGCACTACGAGCACCAAAATCGCGGCACGGCAGACTTTTTGTACGGCACGGGAGTCAAGCATACGCACGGGAGCACGAGAGATACGTGTGTGTGTGGCACAGCTGATCGCGACCAAGAGCACGAAGATCTTGTTTGATAAGCGGTCGATATTCCGGGCAGCGCTAAGGTCGCGTGGGGTAGGTCGCGTGGGCCAATCAGGCTGCAGGATTCGCAGCGCGGCTCGCAAGCTCGCTCGCAAGCGACAGGATCAGCGGGCCGCGAAATTCGAACACTCGCAGTATTATATTACGCTATTATGCAGCAGCGCAAGCAAAAGATGCAGCAATGTCAGAAGCAGCGTGTTCTCGAACCCACGCAGCAGGATTGTTGGAACACAGTGCATCTCGGCGTAGGCCGACTCGTCAATGGTCCGTTCCGCCGTTTCGCCCGTTCTTCTAGGCTAGTTCGCTGGCCGTCATGCAATCGTAGAAAGCGTCAATGTTCCGCTGTGGCCTTTCCATGCAGTCACCTACCCTTGCTCTCAGCGTGACCTCGAGGCGAGACCTCACGATGATCCTCAGGACGGTGAGGCGCCGAAATTACATACAAGAAAAAATAAAAAATAAAACGCTATTCTAAGCGGACGCATGCAAGCTCTGGAGGATCTTGGCGCTCATTTTTCAGCTCGTTTTCCCGAGCTCTCGCAAAAATCTGTAACTTTTGTGACGAGGAAAGAGCGGCGCGAGTACCACGTCATAACATATATATATATATTTTTTGACGTTTTTATGGCTGTTATCAAATTCTCGCGTCGCGCCACCGCAAACGGAGAACGTATCACAAGACTCAGGCGGACGTCCGCGAGAATAAAGCGTCGGATTATTGGCAGGATAGAAAAAGATGTTCTGAGCATTCACCGCCGGGTCAAATCAACGAATACTTAGATGTAAGTTAGGGCGCCAGATATGTTTCCGTATCGTACTCAACGTCGTTCGGCACTGCGGGCCGACTAGCTTGTGTGTAGCACGGAGAGAGGCTGGGTTGATTACTGATTTTTAATGCAGGCTGTCCCGTGAGCCTACGACAATAGCTCGCGCGTGATAAATAACATAAGAGACCAGATTACTAAACAACAAATGATGACAATTTAAAATCTCTTGTTTTTGATCGGGCGAGTTTGAACCGTTTTGCTGGGTGTTGTGCAAATAATTCAAATGCAATATCTTTTATCCAAACGTTTCGGTTTATTTTGAACTTTCCTTAGTAAATTACTATTTATAAAATTTGTATGTTTATTTACATTGGAGTTATCATATTGTTAGTTGACAATTAAAAGAGTTTTAACAAAGTATTTAAAGATTAAAAAAAAAATTTTTTTTACTTTAAATGAAACAATCCCTCCTGATTTTTATAATGACAAAGAGGTATATAATTAAAAGTTAGTCATGTTGGTTAAAATTAGTTAGTCTGTGTGTGAATGTGTTTATGTCAAAAGTTTCGTCATTACTATGTCAGGAGCGAAGGTTTACAGAGTAAATATATCTATATTTTGATAGTGACATCTATACAACGTGCTTCTATTAATTTTGTTTTAATTTATCTAGGATCGGTAAGTATATTTTGTCTAACATTTCCATATCTTCCATTACGTTGATACTATTGTTATGTATTTTGATTTGTATATTAATAGAGTTCCAATTAAATGAATGTCCTGTATTAAGTGTTCTGTTATTATTGAATTTTGTTGATTGTTTTTTACATATTGCATATATTCTTTAATACGTGTTTGTACTTGTTTTTCGGTTTGTCCAGTGTAATTAGCTTCACATGTGTTACATGATATCTTATATACTACGTTTTTCTTTTTGTTTTGAGGTAATTAGTCTTTGTGTGTTTTGATGAATTTGTTCAATTGGTTTAAATCATTAATTCTAATGGGTTAGAATTAAACCATTAGAATTAAATCATTAGAACCTAACCATTAATTTCCAATTGGAACTCTATTAATATACTTGACACAGAACCCAATTACTATAAGCGTTTAATTTCATAGATGTTACAAATCAAAATACATAACAACAGTATCAACGTAATGCAGGATACGGAAATGTTAGACAAAATATCCTTCCCGATCCTAGATAAATTAAAACAAAATTAATAGAAGCACGTTGTATAGATGTCACTATCAAAATATAGATGTATTTACTCTGTAAACCTTCGCTTCTGACATAGTAATGACGAAACTTTTGACATAAACACATTCACACACAGACTAACTAATTTTAACTAACATGACTAAGTTTTAATTATATACCTCTTCGTCATTATAAAAATCAGGAGGGATTGTTTCATTTAAAGTAAAAAAAATTTTCTTTTTAATCTTTAAATACTTTGTTAAAACTCTTTTACTTGTCAACTAACAATATAATAACTCCAATGTAAACAAACATACAAATTTTAGAAATAGTAATTTACTAAGGAAAGTTCAAAATAAACCGAAACGTTTGGATAAAAGATATTGCATTTGAATTATTTGCATAACACCTAGCAAAACGGTTCAAACTCGCCCTATCAAAAACAAGAAATTTTAAAATAAGTTAAGAACCCAATTCACAACATCAACATCTATGATAACAATTTATTACTACACGTAGAACATAGAAAAAAACAAAATAATACAAAGAAAGGTAAGCCGTAAGAAGAGTTTCGGGGTGAACCAACGGAAGGACCGTGCGAGTACCTATCGCAGAAGGTAACAACAAACCGAACTAACTGCTTAGCTTCGGAAGGTCGCAAGTATCGAAACGATACCTGAGTCGCTAGGTGAAGGTGGTCACCCACTCGCCGCCAAAAGCGCTGATCCGACTGAGCAAAGGTCACTGGGCACCCTTAATCGAGATAAAGCAAAAGCATGCAGTTTGATTTTGCAATACAGTGCAGACTATATAGACAAGGCAGTGCAAGCAGGCCACGACGCATACGCGGCGTAAAAGTAAATCAAAAGAAAATCTAAGCCGTCCGGTTCGCTTGTCCGACGCAAAGCTTTCGCCAATTCCACGATCACGATTCATCACCGTCGTTATTTAAACAGAAACAATGTGCTTTCGGAATCCGCGAGATAAAGCCAAGCGAGGTGGCGTAGGAAGGGTAGACACTTTTATTTCGCTCACTGCAAGTCGCTGTGGCCGATCGGACCGGAAGATTCATTTCTTCCGATTACGCACGTAAAAGAGGCGAGAGTAAAATAAACGAAACGGCCTCGTTCAATCGTCGAATGCGGCAAGCACACTCACGCCTAGCCCGGGTGATTAGGCACCGTTATTACTCTATTTTTGCATTTTCGCGCAAACTCCTCTCGATGGACCGACGACGAATCAGTACAAAAAATCAGTTATAACTGATTACTGACAAAATCAGTTATAGTATTGAACAGCTCAGTACGGATTACGCCGGAAAGCTTGAATAAATATTGCCAGATGAATACGATGGAAACTCACTCAAAACGCGGCCGATCAATTCATTCTACGCGAACGAAGCAAACGTGACTAGATATATGTGTTAATAACACTTACACACACACACACACACACACACCCACAATTCGTTATAATAAGAAAAACTAATCAGGTGATCACCGGTACGCGACGGTATTTACGGTAGTTGCGGTGTGATAGCGACACGATAGGGCCGTCGCAACACACTTCGACAATAATGGGACAAAAAAAAACACGAAAAACTTACGTCAAAAAAACTTTGCACACTACACGCTACTTGGTGCGCTACCGCATCTCCAGAGCTTGACTATATTTGCAAAAATTCTAATTAACCCTTGTGTGCGCACCCGGTTACCCGGGTGCCCACCACTGCTGATTTTTGCATGTAAGTGGGTTAAAAATGAAAATTTTGCTTTGTACGCCCGGATCGTCGTTATTTAACTCATTTTTAAGCAAATGGTGCATTTGGAGATTTTTAAGAAGTTTTTTAAGCACAAATAATCTAGTTTAAAGTATACATATGCCGCGGACGCACCCGGTTACCCCGGTACCCACCATAGAAAAATTCAATTTTGAGTGAACTATTAGCTTTTTTTATTAATTTATTTGATTTATGCGCGTGAAATGAGTTGCGTAATAATAGAATACATGAAAATTTATGTAAAAAACAAAAAAAAAACATTTATTTATTGCATTCTATGCACTTGGCAAAAGTTATCGCATGTTCATCGCAAATAGGCCTATCACATTCGGAGCAGGCCTTTCGTGTTTTCCTTCTCCTCTTAATTGTTNGTTTGTAACAAATATGACAGGAACCGATAACTTTCTTCCTTCCTGATGCATCTCGTTGAACTGACGGACCTGGATCGGCCTCCACTGGATTTACTGGCCGACCGATTACACTCTCAATAGCGATCTTGGTGCTATGGTTTCTCATTATTTGCACGTTATTATATCGATCCTCAATCATTGGCGTTGCAAGTTCTTCGCTCAATTGGCGTAAAAATAACCGTCGCTGGTTGGTTTTTTTNGGCAGCATCTTATTATTTTCATAATAAATGAGGTAGGCAGCGAGTGAGGCAACGTCTAATATGTTGAAAAACATAACTACCGGCCATCTNAAAGTGCGACGTTGTGTAGTGTATCTACTAATCATTTGGTCCATCGTGTCGACGCCAGCTTTATATTTATTGTAATATGTGATAATATGGGGCTTCTTCTTAGCATCATCGCTCACAGCCATGTCGGAATGCATCGTTGATATTAGAATAACTGCTTTATTCTTCTNCGGTACGTAGGAACACAGCGTTACTTTTTCGTGGAATCCAAACATAGTAGAGNATANTTCTCTCGATTTATTTGGAGCCATCNCACTTGGAATGTAAGGTTTATTTTTCTTCAAAGTGCCAACTAAAGTTAACTTCCATGAAAGTAAATGTTTGGCAAGTGGTAAGGTTGTAAAATAATTATCCGTGGTAATATTTCTACCACTGCCTCGGTACGCGGCTACATGTTCTTTTACTATTCTTTCTCCTTGATGTTTTTCTCGAACATTACCTGTTTTGCCTGTGTAAATGATGCNGTGCAAGGGATAGGCATTTTCAGCGTCGCAAGCCCACCAAATCTTGATTCCATATTTGGCCGGTTTTGAAGGTATGTACTGCGTAAACCTTGTGCGACCGCGAAAAGGATAAAGTTGTTCATCGATCGTTAAATTCTCCGTCGGCTTGTACATCATAGATAAATTTGCGTTGAGCATTGTCCAGAGATCACGGATCGGAGCTGCTTTGTCTTCTTTTGCGCGTTGCTGGCGTGTATTGGCGTCGTCAAATCTAATAAACCGCATGATGTTTCGAAACCTATTGAGCCCCATTGTCGCTCGATAGAGTGGATATGAATTTGAATGCCACATAACACTTGTATGATCGATGTTAGAATTATTAACACCAGAGCAAATCAAAATGGCCATGAATGAGTACATTTCTTGTACAGTAACATGCTTCCATTCTNGCTTCGAATCTGGATGCGCTGCATTGAATGCTGCGTAGACTGACAAAGCCTTTTTATTTGTATGTCGAACGATAATATCTACCATTTCTACTGTGAATATTTTCTTGAAAGTGTCGCTTATTGAAAGTGTTGCGGTACTTCGATGAGGACCACTTTGCTGACGCACTACATTATGAGATGCAGTTTGATGTTTATGAAGCGGCGTTTTATTCCATACCGTTTTATCTTTCGCTATGTAAGCGCAGAGTGTTTCCCCTATTGCTGCTTGATCCTCTCTCTCACTTTCACTTTCTCCTTCCTCTTCCTCTTCTTCGTAATCTAAGCATATTAGACCAAACTAAATATTAGTTATGATTTTTTATTTCGCGCGGCAACAATTTATAACAATTTTATATACCTTCTTCGGAAGGTGCATCAATTTCTTGAGCAACTGCTATTTCTTGATTATCTACACCAGATTCATCGCTATCAAGAGCCTCACGCTCAGGCAAAATTTCATTTGGTAACCAGTCGCCATCGCTGTCAGACGCGACTTCGTCTGACTCGTCATCATCGTCTCCTAATATCGCGTTCAAATAAGCTTCTTTTTCCGTTTGATTCAATCTAAGATAAAATTCATGCATTATTCATTTTTTNAATAAAATAACAGAAAGAAATTAGAATTTTTAAATAAAGCACTGAAAAAAAACCATTGATGTACATTTTTTTTACCTTGCAAATTCAGTCCTCGATAATTCCTCCATGCCTCTACAGTATATTGCGTAGGCTCTAGCCAAACGTTTCCGTTAACTGTAACACGTCTGTGCATGCGAAGAACACGATTCGCACTGACTCACATCTATTCAGACCCTTCTTTAGATGTAAGGAGGGGAAACAGCTGGCTGCCTGGCAGCCTTAGTAACCGCGCGCTACCTGCGTCGACCTCGAAAATCCTGTCTTNTCTTACCTTTGTACGAGCTACAGCANGCCAAATTANTTACAAATGCTTCGACCTTCCATTTTTTATGTTTATTTACTGAGGTAAATGCTAAGGAAACCATTTCAATGGTATAAATATTGAAAAAATTGAAAAAATGAGAGGTGGGCACCGGGGTACCCCGGGTGCGTCCGAACGTTGGTAAAGTTGGGTGCGTACACAAGGGTTAAGCATGCAAGAATCCTACGAATAGCTGCCACGAAACTCCATGAGGCCCGATTCTAGCCGCTGCCGAAAATTCTAAAAGAAGGCGAAGGACGTGTCCTTGCCACAAGTACACAAACTGCGAGAATCGGCGGCTAGTCTCGGCACGATGCTTCGGCAACTCGGATTCGTAATTTACAGAATCAAAACGGGCACCTCACCGTCATTTGTTGTCCTCCGCCATCCGCTCGTCTCTATCGTTTTCGACTGCATCCCAGGGACTCGACAGCTCAGACTTTGGCACCGTCTCGGCTCGAATACAACACCTATGCACGAGAAACTAAGTTATGCGACACGACAATTAATCAAACGCACGGGAGCCCGCAAACGCGTGTACGTTCGGTACAGCTGATTGCGACAAAGAAAGCGAGGATTTTGCTCAATAAGCGGTCAATACGCCGAATAGCGCTGAGGTGGCGTGTGGTAGGTCGCGTCGACCAATCGGGTCATGGGGTTACACCGCGCGGCTCGCTCTAGGCGGCAGGATCAACGGGCCGCGAAATTCGATCGCTCGCAGGATCTTGTGCGTCAACATGCAGCGGTGCAAGCAAAAATACAGCGAGACGGGATATCATCTCATAGCAAGCTGCAGCGAGGCAAGTAGCTCAATAAACAAAGCGATGCAGCCGCAGGATAGTAGTAGCGCTGAAGTTGTCAGCGGAGAGCGATTCGTTGATGGTCCGTTCCGCTGTTCTCCTCATTCTGCTCGGCCGTATCGTCGACTGGCGCTGCGCTGGAAGACCGCGTGGCTGTCCTGGCGAGGCATCTTACATAAAGTGCCATTCCTCACCCCCTGTGACATTAACATGACCCACACAGTGCGCCTCCGGTTTTGCTCCTCTCTCTCTCTCTCTCTCTCTCTCTCTCTCTCTCTCTCTCTCTCTCTTTTTTTATGAGGGAAAATGCGTTCGCGTAATTTCAGTAATTATGCAAGAGAGCGCNCTCTCTCTCTCTCTCTCTCTCTCTCTCTCTCTCTCTCTCTCTCTCTCTCTTTTTTTATGAGGGAAAATGCGTTATGCACCCCCGCCCTGTGGGGATTTGGGCGGGGAGTGTGGGACTCGCACCCACTAAAACCCCTCAATGGCCTCCACCGGACATAGTGGGGGAGCCTGTGGCAGCCAGTAGGCTATTACATCTCCAGGCCTCCCCGAGTCCAAGACTTGTCCCCAAAGGACAACGCCCCCTATCACCGTTGCCTTTGGGGTTGCGGCAGGAGGAGGGGGCCATAGCCCTCCTCAAGCCGCCTCTCCCTGAGGACTTATGCAATGGCGTGGCAAGTTCCCCAACTTGCCACACCAAGTCCCCGCCCCCCGTAATCAAAGTCAGGAGGGGTCGATACATGTTATACGCACTCCTTACCCGCGACCAAGCAGCCCCATGACTGGGGCTGGGTCCAGGGGTCACGCCCGAGTCGTGACCCTCCCACCCCGAGCACGGATACTGCCTCCAAGTCGAGCTTAATTGCCCGACTTGGAGGACTTAGGTCCCGGCTTTTCTCTTCTCGGTGAAGGGGAAACTGACTAGCCTCCCTTCTGCCGCTTGGGGGAGGGCTCCTTAGTGGAGCCTCCCCCTGAACTCGGCGCTTTTGGCGCCGCACCTGTTTGTGTCCGGGGGCCAGCAACCTTACGGTCTCTGGTCCCGGACGCTTTCCTTTTGGGGAGAGGGGGAGGCATCGCGCCGTCCCCACTCCCCGTTTCCCCGGTCTCCGGCTGTTCCCGGAGATCGGTAGGTTCCTCGCTTGGGGCGGAGGCTTCAGTGGCCTACCCCCTTTTTCCCGCGGCGGGCTTTGTGCCTTCAAAGGGGGCCGACGCGGGAGGGACGTCCTCCCGCCCTTCGCCCTCCTCCGGCCACAGCCGGGCCAGGCTCTCCACCGGAGAAAGGAGGTAAACCCCCTCTCCGTCCTCCTCCCAGCCGGAAGAGTCTCCGCCGGACCCGGCACTGCGGTCCCGCCACTTCTTCCTCTTCTTCGGGGAGGTGTCAGGCACCGCCACCTCCCCGCTCTCCTTGCCACCGGGTGACAGCGTAGGCGCCGGAACTCCGGCGCCCCGCCTGGTGGCTACTTTTTTCACCGGCATGGGGGCGCAGCTTGCGCCGCCCATCCGGTGGTTTGCTGGCTGCCCCCGGCTTGCACACAGCGTGCATTTGAGGGCAGCCCTACAGGAGATGGCGAGGTGGCCACCCTCCCCGCATCTGTAGCACGCCGTGCTCCGATCTACACCGGAGCACCTGCGTGCTACGTGCCCGTACTCGAGGCACCGGTAGCACTGCATACGCTGTGCCGCCAGTGCCTCGACGGGGAGGCTGAACCACCCCACCTCTACCCGTTTCGCCCGTACTACCCGCCGGGCCGCCCTCAAGGGCATACGGGCCCATAAGGTCCCGTACTCGACGGGAGAGGAGCGAACCAGCCCAGTTTGAACTTCACTGGGCTGGCATCCACCTGCCGCCGCTAATGCGGCGGCAATGTCCTCCGCAGAGAGGGGGGACACCACGTCCCGCACTCGGATTTCCGCGTGCTTTGTGGGACGGGTGAACTTCACCCCCTCCACTCCCTCCAGCGCTTTGGACGCCCTCTCGACGAGGGCGTCGGCCATCTCGGCTCCTCCAGGCCCGGGTACCTGGAGGAGCATGCCGCCATTGGCCGCCCTCTTTATCCGGAGGCCGGAAATTCCGACCTCCTTCAAATTAACGGCGGCCGCCGCCTTCTTCATTACCTCGCTATAACTGCCGCCTTCCCCCACGGTAAGGAGGACGGCAGCCCCAGTGGGGAGCCTGCCGAGTTTCGCCCTCTCCGCTGCCCCGGTGCGTTGACTTGCGCCAGCGGGAGGGCGCCGTTTTTTCTCAGGAGGGGGAGGCTCTTTCCCCCTCCTTCGCGCCTTGCGCCCCACAACCGTCGCCCAGGTGGTCGGGGCGGGTACGGCTGCAGGCGCGCTTGAGGACTGAGGGGCGAGCTCTCTCCTAATTAGAGAGAGGATTTGCCCCTCCATCGCGTCCCCGATCTTGTCCGCCAAAAAGCGGACACATCTATCCTACGGGAGATTTAGAGGGGGATCTTCCCTGAAGGGCTCATTCGCCCCCTCCCTCTGTTTGGACCCCCCGAGAGTCCATTCTTGGCGGCGGGGTCGTCGCCGCGGTCGCCTTCGAGGGAAGCGCAGGTCCATCGACCTGCGTCCCGCAATCCGCGACCTCCTTCCTCGACGCGCCTACGAGGGAAAAACTCTTCTTGTAGGCCGCGTCGAGCATCTCCCGTACTTTTTTATACCGGGAGGACATAATCCTTCCGGCCTCCTTGCTGAGTCGGAGCTTTTCTTCCAGCGTCCTGACGCGCTCATCTACGAGCGCGCCAGGCCCGGACAGCCCCGACTCTGCCGCCTCTATCGGCACATAGGCGAGGGCAACAATGCCCTCGCCCAGTCCCTTTATAGTGGCCGCCACCTCCTTTAGGATCTTGACGTAGCGGCCGGCAAGATTTTTGGAAGTGGTGGCCACCTGCATCACGGCCTCCGCAGCTGTGTGCGGTTTTTGCACCATTTCAGCCGCGGAGGCAATCGGGCACGTGAGTCTGGAGGACGGCAGCCGGGTGGTGTCGCGCCAGCACTCGTCTTCCAGCTCAAGGACCGCCGCCGCCCGCCTCGCATCCGAGGCACGCTTCTCGGCTGCGACTATACCGAGAAACTCGGCGGCAGTCGACGATCTTCCCATGCCCCCACTCGTGCTGAGGGCCGGCGTGGAGGCGTCCTCCTCTACTTCCATGTCCGAGCCCCCAGATGGAGGTGGGGACCCGAACAAGCCAGCGTATGTTGGGGAGCGAGAACGCTCCCCCGCCGGCTTCTTCGTTTTCTCTCCCCCAGAAGAGGCGCCAACGGCGCTACCCTTCGTGAGAGAGACCGACGCCCCAAACATACGTCGCGCACCTAGCGCGAGTACGTCGGAACGTTTCTTCGCA
>NW_018023264.1:0-2298 GCF_002006095.1 Pseudomyrmex gracilis | reverse complement strand
GTATACATAGACGTGTTATTTTGAGCTCCGTCTTTTCGATCTCATTTCTGCCGCTTTTTGCCCCGCTGGAGCCTCTATTTTTTCAGACTTGTGATCAAAGCTCTTTGCTTGACCATTGATCATTTTTCGGTGTGTTTCTGGAGTGCCTTTGAATACTCTGCTGACATTTTCTTCTTTGGATTTTTCAATTGGATTGTACTGAATTTTCTGCTGTTATCGGATCGGATTTTGACAGTCATCCTGCCCTCTCTACCTCGGCGCGGGATTGCGGGAGGCGGGCCTTTCTNTCACAGCCGTTGATATGTTGGCGCGAGGCACCCCCTCTTCTTCTGGTTCGAATGACAGTTCACTGGTCTTGGATTCAAACAGTGGAGACAGACCACATGGCGTTCTTACTAAGCAACTGTCATCTGCGTCTTTGTTTACAAGCAAGTCTCGCGGTATGTCCACGGGAATAATTATGAGTCCGTCTAAAGTATATGCGTTCAAACAATCGTTAGCTAACCATTCTGATAATGTCTCGAGAATACTTCTCTCGAGCAAAGAATCTTTAGATAAAAGAAGGGAAATAGAGTCGGCTTTCAGGACCTGCCGCGAGGCTTTCTCTGAGCTCTCCGCGGTATACTTAGCATTGCTAGAGAAAGAGAACAATGCCGTTACGATTGAATCGGTCAAAGAAATGATAACGGATGCAGTTTCTAAGATGCGTTCAGACACTCTGCTGCATCGATCGGCCGGACTTATGTCCGAGGATGGCTCTGCACCTTCCGTCTCGTATGCTGCTGCTGTGAAATCTGCGAGTTCTATTCGTGTTGCTCGTGGTCCTACTGTCGCCGTCAAGAAGTCCACGGATATTCTCATCGTACCTAATAAAGATCAAGGATGCAAATACTCATCGTCTAGTGAGACTAAGGAGGCTTTAAAGAGGATTATCAAGCCGGCGAATTTTAACTTGAAAGTGAACAAAATAACTTCTACGCGTAACAACGGTGTTCGTATTGAGGCTGCGACGGTTGATCTGCCAAAAATTAAAGATTCGGCCGAGCTTGCGAAAGCAGGACTTAAGGTGAAACAGATTGCTAAATCAAATCCTAGATTGATTGTTCACGGGGTACCTATTGGACTTAACAAAGAAATTATTAGATCAGAGCTTATTGATCTGAATCTGAATTCGCATGACTCGCCTGAAGTCAAGGTCATATATATATTTCCACCCAAGACGGATCGTACTACTACCAGTTGTATAATTGAGGTACCGCCTGATGTACGAACCATGTTGCGTCGCGAGCAACATGTCTATATTAATTTTTCATCGTGTGTCTTCGAGGATTACGTGCGAGTGCTTCAATGTTATAAATGTTTGGCATTTGGTCATCTGGCTAAGAATTGTAAGGGTGCAGCTCTATGTGGTCATTGCGCGGGCGATCACGAAATGAGAGATTGTCATGCGAAGAGTGAAGCTACCACTTGCGGGAACTGCAGAAGATGGTTGCATAGTGAATCAACACACTCTGCACTTGACGGGAAGAATTGTCCGATATTGATAAAAAGGCTGCAGGAAAAGATTAAAAATATAAATTATGAACAATTCTCGTAATCTGAGATTACTTCTCTGTTATTAATCTGAAAGTAACCAGACTGGTAAAATATTTATTGTTACAATGGAATCTAGCAATGTGGAGCAGCATCTTTTACGTGCGTGTCATGTAAACTGTCAATCCTTGATGGCGCATTTAGACGAATTTCGGTTATTTTTCACCAACTCTAAATATGATATTATTTGTCTTTCGGAAACCTGGCTTAAGCCTACTATCCTGGATCAGATTGTCGAATTACCAGGCTACCAGCTACTTAGATGTGACAGAATTGGCAGGATGGGAGGTGGAGTTGCGTTATTGCTGGCAGATACACTTAATGTTAAGACTTTGACAACATCTAGCGGAGAATATTGTCGCAAACCCGAATTTTTAATTGCGGAGGTCTCTTCTGGTGGTGAGAAAGTTATAGTTGCAGTCGTATATAGACCGCCGCACTGTGGACATTTGACTGAATTCTTCACCATTGTCTCAGATATTTCTGTGCAGTACAGACACTGCATAATTTTTGGTGACTTTAATGTTGATCTTTTGCAAACTACGTATGATTCACATTTGATTTCTACTTTTGTCACTTCATCATCCATGCATCTTGTTCCATATGCACCGACACATCACACTCAAACGTCTTCAACGTTATTGGATCTGTGCATGGTAGACAATGCTGAGAAACTGAAATCTTTCCAACAGCACGACATTGGAT
>NW_018023263.1:6899-13955 GCF_002006095.1 Pseudomyrmex gracilis | reverse complement strand
TTCGTTTGCGCATATACTTGGCGCGAGGCACTACCGTGCCTCTTGTTCGTGGAATTCCGCCTCAAATATCACGCCATAAGCGTTCATAAGGATAATTATACGTCAAATGCAGAAATTCATAAAACAATTCATATCGAAAGTTACTCGCTTTTGACAACGATCTTGTAGTTATGTAGAACTTCGCTCGGAATGATGGATAAGCTATTTCGTGCTCTGAAACATCAACTGAGTAATAGTCAACAATACCATTTATATACAGGGTATCTCAGAATTGGTGTAATATCTCTCGTAGACAGATAGAAGGAGTAAACCTGAGTCAATAAGTCTTATACCATTTTTTTTGCTAGGTTCGCAATTATTACCGAGATCTTAATTAACAAAGATCTGCGAATGAGCGTGCAGCCACGTGCAAAATGACAGCAAGGAGCTATCATTTTTTGGCGCGCCGTAGCAACGAAATGAGAAGAACTAATAAGCAGCATATATTAGTTTCTCTTATTCCGTTGCTACAGCGTACAAGCGCGTGAAAAAATGACAGCTCCGAGCTGTCATTTTACATGTGACTGCACGCTCATTCGCAGATCTTTGTTAATTAAGATCTCGATAACTATTGCGAATCTAGCAAAATGGTATAGGACTTTTCGACTCAGTTTTATTTTTTTTACCTGCCTACGAGAGATTGTACGGCAATTTTGGGACACCCTATATATATGTATATATAAATATGTATTATTGTATCTCGCAACTCAGAATGTCTTCCTAGTAATATTTGAGAGCAAGAGTGTACTCTTCATTATTGTACATGTTATTAATAAAAATAAAGATCGTGATTTTTAGACATTTTTTGTAACTAATTTTTTAATAAACAATGAGCGTTGCCTAAAATCTCTTGAACACTACCCAGAAGAGTGCCCTTTACAACATATGTTAAGGTCAAGATCGGATCTTAATCTCCTACATTCAATAATTACTGTGATAATTACCTTATCCTACGACAAAATAGAACTTTTGTGTTTAAATATTAAAATTCACTGTATGTAATATGTAGCCAATGTAAAGACAAGAGAACAATTGCATTGTTTCTTGATAGTGATATTACAATATCAATGTTTGATAGAATATTTTAAAGACAGAAATTCGTATCTTATAGATGATCACACAACAAATATATGTACAATTCATTTCAAAGTAGTCGTATGAGCGGCAAGTGTTAATGACGCACGGATGTATTTTCTATATCATGAATATACATCGCGCTTAGATATATCAAATAATAATGCATCACAACCAGAAGACACAAATATAAAAAATTATAAAGTGAATATCGCGAAGCGGATAGAACGAGAAAAAAGAGAATACGAGAGAGGAAGGGACAGAAGTAGAAAGAAGATTAGACTAAACTAGAAAAGAAATCTTTCACGGATCTTAAATTAAGACGGTTACGCAGGATAGAGGACATTTATCACTTGAGTTTTTTCTTATGCATTAAAAGGATACTGGAGCGAGAAGTCAGCACTGAAGTCTCTGCCCGGAAAGTGGCGCCCTCAAGTGGTTGAGTTAGTCCGTCCTTCTTTTAAAGTGAGACGGCCTAATCGCGCTGTGTCTCGCGTTACCGGTCTTCCATCGTACAGCTCGAGCCGGCCAGCACCGAGAGTACCGAAGTGGTGAGGATACGCACACAAGCAAGAACCGCCGTCCGTGTACGCTCGTGGAAAAGTGCAAACATACTATGTTCCGTCTCCTTTTCACTAAGCTGGGCTAAGGCATGGTGTAATAAGAAAGGTGAACCATTGCGCATAATGGCGGAGGTTTCAGATCTGGACCAATCAGTATTTGAGCTTTTTTGCGGCGCGCTGTTTAAAAGTTTCAAAAATAAAATAAAATTGTCTAACGCAATTTTAACAAAAATATGTTGTATTTAATAAGAATATTAAAAAAAACAACAAAGTATAATTATACAGACTGTTTGTTACACATATGTTTGAGTTTTTTTTCTGTTTTCTGGTACAGTTTTGTTGTTTTATTTCGTGATTAATCTGACGCAGACGTATATATGTGCGGGTTCGTATCATGCACGCGATTACACAAATGGGAAAAGAAACTTTTGTACACGTGATGTCTGTTAATTATCAAATATATGACTTTCTTTACTGAAGAAGCTCCCATGAAATTTTATGAATTCCTCGTTTAGGATATTGGCCGCTGTCTGTAAATCTTTAGAGGGATATATACAGTTTCCTCTAGATATACAAGATAGCTAATTATCTGTCAGAGGAAGAGTTTTCGTAGAAAAACCTAACTCCGGATATTTATGCCAAAATTTATGTGCAGCATAACCTAACCAGCTATATAAATCAAAGCTTTCTTTTCAATAATTAGACTATCTATTGAGGTTTCAAATTCTTTAAGCAACTTAAACTCATCAATGGTTGGAGTAGTATAAACTATCTGGGTTCCTGAAAAAGTCATATAAATCAAAATAGTATTTTTTATTCTTTATGTACTGTTTATTTGTGTTTTATTTAATCTTGATATACTCTTACTTATTTACATACATTCAAATTCAAACATATATCGTTTTTAAATATGGTATTTTGTGAAGTTATTATTTTTGACGTCGTAGAAATAATTATACAAAATAAATAAAACGTATAAAATAAAGGACATGAANAAGTAAATACTTCTTATAAACACTAGAACTACCGGTCAGTCAAAATAACTGATTGAAAATTTTTATTTAAAAATTACTCAAATTTATGATATTGCATTTCAAAAATTCTCTATGACATTTTGTAATATATAAAGCATTAAATTTATCATTTTGTCATAAAAAATTTTTTAAATTCCAAACCATTAAATTGAGTAATTTTTAAATGAAAACTTACAACCAGTCATATTGACTGCTTCAATAGTTCTAGTGTTAATTAGAGTACCTTCATCTTCCTCATTGATCTCTTCTTCATGGCTTTCATTGACTGTGAATGTTTCAACATTGTCAACTTGCATGAACAATTTCGCCTCTTCTACGAGGTCTTCATCTTCTTGAAGGTCTAAAGAGTCAGATATACAAGAAGTATTTTCGTGTACATCTTCTATATCCATGAAAGAAACCGACGTCAGGTCACTTTCTGTATTTTTTTTCATTGATAAAGCATGTCCGGAATGTTTTCCAAGGATATACCCTTTTAATCGGTATTGTACTTCCACTGGCGAAGGATGATCATTTGCATATCCCATAGTCCTTATATACGAAAAAAAATTTTCAAGAATGTCCTGATTCAGTCTTCTTGTAATGATAAATTCAATTGTTAATGCATTCGTTGAATATTTTTCCTTCACGTGCTGAAGTAATTGCCTTAATGATTGGTTACTCAACAAGATTCCTTTTTGAAATGGTAGCAATGTTGATCTTTTTGGAGTTCGCATATTGCTAACAAGTTCATCCATTTGATCAAGAATGATATTTTGTTTCTCCAAATCAACTCCGTACGCACGCAAACCACTGTGGTTGCCAAATTTAGAATGACAATTAAACACATCGAACCAGTCATTAAAAAGGCTTAAGAACTTTGACATTATCTGCCAATTGTTGTTCGAAAGAAATCCTTGTTTTCCACAATATTCTATTGCCTTTGCATTGCGATGAGAAAAAATTTTTGTAGCTAATTTCACAGATTGTCGCTGGTTGCTTTTAACATCTAAGTGAAGTCTACTGAGATTAAAGGCAATTTTTAAATCACGAGAATTGAGTACAAGTAGTTCTTCCAAGATTTCTTTATTTAGTAACTGACCGTCAACAATAAATCCTGAATNAAACAAATTATTTCTAGCTAGTTTAATCATGTGCGGAATATCTGCAAAAACNAACACTTTCAAATTTTCATCTGATGGGTGCAAAAAGTAACATTTCTTTTCTTNGTCTGGTTTTCTTATTATTTTAGAATTNTTATTAGTTGGGATNTCAACTCCAATATTCATTGATTTNCATAAACATACATTTGTTGATCCCAAATCACTCGTAACCGCAACAACAGTGTAACTTATTTCTTGAAGACATCTTATAATGTCTAATAAAATTTTTTTTGTCATAGGTTGATCAAAGCCATAAAAGATTGATTGTCTCCAGTTTCCAATAAGACCTCGAGCCATTACAAATTGGCATTTTTTATGCGGTCCATATATCTTTTGCTCACGACGTTCCAAGTCTACTTTATTTGAAATATACATTTCATCAAAAGACAATACAGTTAATTTGTCTATCNTAGACAAGTCTCGTCCCTTACTCTGCATTATTCGTATGACATCNTTTAAAAGGCCCGGTTTGACATTAAAATGAGCACTCCAATTTCGAAGAGTTTGTACGCAAGGCAAAGNTACGTTTTTCACTGTCCGTAAGTAATTGTATGCTCTTGCACTTATTGACCNTAAAGCAATAGCAGAAGAAATGTCTTCAGCTGACCATGACACACGGNTGTTCTTTGGAGACATAATACTTTTAATTTGTCCAGGTGTAAATACCATACGTAATGCGTCATATGCTATTGTTTCTGCATTTTTTTCTACATTTTCTTGTAGTTGTTGCAACTCGTGAAAATTTTTAATGGCATCTTTTGTCAAATGTTCATTTTCTTTGGCGAGCTGTTTAACATTCTCTTGTAGTTGGTGAAACTCGTGAAGATTTTTAATGGCATCTTTTTTCAAATGTTTATTTTCTTTGGCGAGTTGTTTAAATGCAATAGAGATGTGTGTATTTGTAGTACAAAGCTGCGTATTTTCGTTAGCAAGATTTTTGTTTTNTTCTTGCAATTGTTTCATCTGTTCCAGAAACATTTCAGTTTTCTTATTCGACTGATTATCCGATTGTTTAGCACTGTAAAAAAACAAAACACGTATAAATATTAATTATAAATAAAATGATTATTTTATTTATCTGTTTATTTATTATATATATTATATATTACATATTATTATTATTATTATTTTATATATTTATTATTTATTATTTCTTATATATTATTTATTTATATTATTTCAGTTTTAAACTAATAAATATATATTCGGTCATTGGAGCCGTTCGCTAGGTGTTGTGCGGAAATTATACGTGTATATATATCCATATATACGTGTTCACATGTAAATTTTTACACGTAAAATTCGAATTGAAATAACAATTCTAAAATTCATATTGGATGCTATACTTGCATCTCTTATATGAAAAATCCCAAATACCCCCCTAATTGAAATTAAATTTATATTGCGAAAAAAACTCCTCGACCAGGAGTCGAACCTGGAATCTCCGGCTTTCCGTGCCGTACCTTTCCTATTCGGCAACCGAGGCACAAATTTCAGTTTTGTAACATTTTTGACATTTTTAGAATAATTTTAAAATTTTTTAGACAAGTTGTAAATTTTAAAAATAATTTGTCAAAATTGTTGTGTTAATTTATAAATATTTGTAAGAAACATAGATATGACAGATTCAATAGATAACATATATATTTCTGAACTTACCAGAGTATCTTTTCTTTTGACTCATGAAGCTGTGGTACTGTTTCTTTTGCAATATTCAGCAATTCGGTTGGTATTGAGCCTTTTTTTAGTCGTCGAATCAGTCGTGGTTGATTCTTCGAACGTTGTGTCCATTTCTCTTTGATACAATCCGGGGAGAAATGTCGCTCACATACTGCAGCTAGAAATAAAATTTCTTTATAATCTTTGAAACATGAGAAATTAAAACATTCAGTCTGTAAACGTTTTAGTCATTACGTGAAGCATAACACATTTCGAGAACTGTAAATGACCCGCATCCAGAAATGTTCTAGAAAATATTCTAGAGAATCGTTTTATTTGTAAAGTTTATTGTAACCAGTAGTTATCGATTTTACATTATGATACGTAATGGCCGAAATATAGAATGTACATTTATATTACAAATATTAAAATGAGATAATCAATAGGAAGATGATTTTGATTTTAAAAAAAGATTATATCACTACAATATAGCGGTTTGTGACATCTAAAATAGGAAAAGGAAAAACTTATATCTATAAGCATTTGTAACACAAACTTACCACAGCTGAGTTTTATATTCCCTTCTGTTCTTTGACAAGCTTCGAGCCACTGTCTTCTTAGATCACGTTCTTTGGGAAAATAAAATAATATTGCGTTGTAATTTTCCCTGTTACCACGACCGGTCCGGTTCTTGCAATTTTTAACCCTACACACTGACATTTGAACTTGATGATGCAATGACGATTACAAAATAACAATAGTAATAGCTCCCCGAACGCAGCCGATGTGACAGTGAAACTCAGTAAGGAGCCATATTGAATTTTGCATAAAAGCTCAGCACGTAATTGGCTGCCAACCCCCACTACTTTTAACCTACTGCGCATCCATGGAATGGTTCACCTTTCTTATTACACCATGGGCTAAGGCAAGACACGAGGCACGTTCACGTAGCGCGCTTGTTGCGTATGACAGCGTGAAGTGCGTTTTCAAGATTTAGTCTTGGAAAAAGTACATATATTTTTGATAACAATAAAACTTTAATAATAATACCTTAACATGCATTATTACATAATATTAATTATTAATATTATTATTATTAATTGTGATAAATCAAGGTTTTAAAATATTGAAAACATGTAATATTTGAAGGATATTATTAGTGTTCATTTTTATATATTTTTATTTGGTAAATTACAAAAAGACATTTTATAGATGCATAATCTTAAAGTATTTAGTTGATATACCATATTATATAAATATAATTTGAGAAAAAATAGAAACTTATGATCATATAAAATTATATATATAAATGATCAAATCGTGCCAATTTTTGAATCTGAATTTATGTGATCATGTAAAATCCGATCCAAAATTTGACGCGATCTGATCACTTATATGTAAAAATATATATAATCATATATTTCTATTTTCTCTCGGGAAAATAACACAGCCACACAAAAAAAAAAAATTTTTTTGGCCTGGGGATCAGACCATGTTTATTATATGTTTTTGGGGTCGCTGAATCCGAATCCGAGGTCCATTAAA
>NW_018023263.1:0-5999 GCF_002006095.1 Pseudomyrmex gracilis | reverse complement strand
CCCAGGCCAAAGAAATTTTTTTTTTTGTGTGGCTGTGTAATTAATGACTTTGTATAATATAATTTAATACTTCAAGATTATGTGTGTATATATAAAATGTAGATTGTTTTCATAATTTACAAACCAAAACTATATAAAAATGAATATTAATAATATCCTTTATATATGTTAATGTTTTCAATATTCTAAAACCTTAAAGTATCACAATTAACTCATATTACTAATTAATACAAATGTATAACGCATCTTGAAGTGTTTTATTATCAATAATATTATATTACTTTTTCAAAGACTGTAAATCTTGGAAAAGCATTTCACGTTGTTATATGCAACAAGAGCGCAACGTGAATATGCTTGTGTCTCGTCTTATAGCCAGCTTGGTGAAAAGGAGACGGAACATAGTATGTCTGCACTCTTCCACGAGCCAAACAATCGAGCATGACATTACGCACGGACGGCGGTTCTCGCTTGTGTGCGTATTTCCATCCCTCGATATTATAGTAGAAAGACAAGGATATGCTCGTACGCAGTTTCTCGACTGCGCATGTCAAAAATCTTGTCCAAGCTGACGTCACACACCGAGCGGCAAGCGGTGACTTTGTATATATACATATGCTTTATATATTACTTTATTTATGATTTCTGATTTGTTTTAGCATTTTATTATTATGAGTAAAAAAAGTAATTTATATTTGTGCTATGTTTGCAAATAAAAACGTTACAAAAAACAATACAAAGACAAATGATATTAAGGTATAAAAAAGAAAATATATTGTGGCGAAGGACACAAGGAAAATAAAAAAAAAATGCAAATGTTTAAGAGGTAGTAAGTCTTTTATTTATAAATTTTGATTTATAAGTTTTTTTTGTTTTCTTCGGTAATTTTGAGTTGCAATCACGCGGTTTATTTCGCGCAGCCTAATAAATGTTCGAGTCTTGATGAGACATAACAACGCTTTGAATTAATGTTTTCTTTTTCATATGCTTTGCATCATTTCTTGAAAAGATCTGGATCTTTTGAAAAAGAAAAATATTTCACAGTATTTCCTACACTCTTTTGTTTTCGCTAAATAGTTTCCACATTCTTTCACGTTGCAAGTCATTATCGTGATAAATATCCCATAGGCGTTGTCTACAATACAGTCGTAAGCCGTAAGCCGTAAGAAATCGACCAATCACAATCGATTATTCTTCCATGATTTGTCTGTCATTGGTCAATTTCTTATAGCTTATGGTTTACGACTGTATTAGGTAAGTTCCACTTACCGTTCGCAACGCTCATGAACGTTACCCTAACTTTGTTTCACTTTCGATGAAAAACAAGGATAAAATGATTCCATGAGCGTTGCAAACAGCAAGTGGAACTTACCTATTGTAGACAACGCCATATGAGTCGCATCGGCAGTTGACTGTCGTGGCGGCGCCGCCATTGCTTGGGCGTCAGCTTGGACAAAAGAGAAGATGCGCAGTGGTCTGACGTCTTACGAGCATACTCTTGTTTTTCTACCATGCTCGGTACTCTCGGTGCTGGCCGGCTCGATCTTACATATAATATTTACCGCGTCTTTAACAATTCAGTATATGCAAAGCTTTCTGATCAATGTAAAATGTTTGACAACATTTAGTTACATAGGTTTTTTTAGTAGTAATATATGCAAATTAAATAAAAAATTATTATAACGTATATGTACACATATGTGCATACAATAAATATACGGTGTTCTGTATAGTACTGCAGCAAACGCAATGTGTTATTGTTTATAAAAGAATAAATAATACATAAAAAATAGATTTAAAAATAGAGTTAAAAATAGATTTAATAAATAGAGTTAAAAATAGATTTTTTAAACATTTTCTATTTTTTTAATTATGAAAAGTCATTTTCTTTGACTAACACATAATACGGAATATCGTGTGCATGAAACAAGTATATAAAGCAAGTATATTTTATAAATAAAAAATAGAATGTTAGAAAATTCTTTTAATTTGTGTATTTATGTTTTATGAAAAGTAAGGCACTGTAATCGCAGTATTTTCTGTACAGAAAACCGTACATTATTGCGCATATATGTGTACATAGAACTTATAATAATTTGTTATTCAATTTGCATATATGACTACAAGAAGATTATGAACTGAATGTCATGAAACATTTTATATTGCACAGAAAGTTTCACATATTACTGAAGTACTCGCGAAACGCTATAGTAATCGACCAAATCGCTGTACAGTAATCGTCAAAATCTACAAGAAAAACTCGGATAAACGCGAGACATAGCGATTAGTCCATTGCACTCATAGAGACACAAAGTACATCTCTATTTTCCCTCTCTCTCTCTCTTTCTTTTATATATATATATATATATATATTTTTTATATTTTTTTTTTATATTTTATATATACATGGGTCAATCTTTTACAAACCGTACAAAATTGAACAATAAATGACTGACCCATTTTTGATTTAGCTGAAACTTTTTTTACGGGTTCTATATCGAAAAAAAAGAGACACCTGCTCGAGGAATTTTTTTTATTTTTTATTTTTTTTTAAATAGAGAGGGTTGAAAATTGGAGATTTTGGTGATTTTTGCTTGAAAACTCATTTTCAAAAATCTATAACTCCGGTTCATTTCAAGCTAGAGAAAACTTTTTTTTTTATTTTGAAGGTAAAAGAGTGAATTTTAAGAAAAAAATAAATCCAAAAAATTTATAAAAAATTTCATATTGTTATAAACAATTTAAATGTTTGAATCAATTTTTAACAACAAAACCCACCACTTAGCGTGTTTTAAGTATGACCATCATATTCTACGTTCAATTTTCCATCGAAAATGCTTTTTTTATTAATGGAGAAACGATTATTACTATTGCAAAAAAATCAAATAAACTAGCACGGTACCTGACGTTAACGCCCCAAGTTGCAAAGTACACGTTGTTCTCTGGATTATAGTATAATATATATTATGTAGTGTGTAGAAGTGGTGTATAATGTAATTATTATTTAATTTTTATTTAAGTAAATAATATCATTTACTAATAAAAATTTAAAAAATTTTAAAAAATTCATAACATTTATAAAAACATTTAAAATATATCAATAAAATAATATACTTTTCGGACGGGGCGAGTGGACAATACAAAAATAAAAAAAATTTTATAAATCTTACTCACCATTTAGAAGATTTTAAAATGGCAGCTGAGTGGCACTTCTACCCAACATCACATGGCAAAGGACCATGTGACGGAGTAGGTGGAACTCTAAAACGACTTGCTGCTAGAGCAAGCCTTCAAATGGTGAATAATCCTAAAAGCTCTACCAAGTATAACGTGTTGCTATTCAACCAATGACGAGTACAAAGAAGAAGAAAAACGACTATCAGCACGTTTTGAAAAAGCTGTAATAATAAAAGGAACTTTAAAATATCATTGTATGATTCCAATCTCACTTCAAGAGTTGGAAGCAAAGNAATTCTCTTTGTATGAAAAAAAAATATTGTAAAAATTTTTAAGTAAAAAATGACTATTATAATAATAATAAATATTTACACTAATATGATATTGAGATAAAAAAATGTACACGTAGAATACTAATGAATTGAAATCTTAATATATCACTTGTTTCTCTGAAATAATGTAATTGTTTATTTANTTTTCCCCAATTTTTTATGAAACTTTATTTATTAATAAATAATACTATTTATACTATTTGTAATATAATCCAGAGAACAACGGTATGAGGCGAAAATATGAGGTGTACTTTGCAATTTGGGGCGCTACCGTCAGGTACCGTGCTAGTTTATTTGATTTTTTTGCAATAGTAATAATCGTTTCTCCATTAATAAAAAAAGCATTTTCGATGGAAAATTGAACGTAGAATATGATGGTCATACTTAAAACACGCTAAGTGGTGGGTTTNGTTGTTAAAAATTGATTCAAACATTTAAATTGTTTATAACAATATGAAATTTTATATAAATTTTTTGGATTTATTTTTTTCTTCAAATTCACTCTTTTACCTTCAAAATGAAAAAAAAAAGTTTTCTCTAGCTTGAAATGAACCGGAGTTATAGATTTTTGAAAATGAGTCTTCAAGCAAAAATCACCAAAATCTCCAATTTTCAACCCTCTCTATTTAAAAAAAAATAAAAAATAAAAAAAATTCCTCGAACAGGTGTCTCTTTTTTTTTGATATAGAACCCGTAAAAAAAGTTTCAGCTAAATAAAAAATGGGTCGGTCAGAATGGTGTTCGGTTTGTAAAAGAATTACCCATATATATATATTATATTACAGATCTGTCAAAAGTGTATGTGCACGCCTATGATACTCGGTAAATAAAGTGTTAATAATTTGCAAACTGAATGAAATTCGAGAAACGTATTAGGAGTTATCTGTCAAGCTACTTTATGTTTTTTCAACAATTCTGTTAAAATTATCATTTTTAATAACGACTGATCTGTCATAATTCTTTATAGTTCTACAACTTACTAGTTCGGCAACTTTATGTTATAAAAGATGTCTCTTATAGTATAAATTCAAAAAGTAGTCAACAGTAGCAAACGCTAATTGTAAATGTTCATTCTTCAACATACTACGAGTTAATGAAAACACTTTTGAGACAAAAGATAAAGCAACATAACAAAAAGAACTTTATGTTACAAGAGACACCTCTGATACGATAAATTAAAAACATAATTGGCACGTTGATTGTATTAGCACGTTGATTAATTGCGCCGTTATTATTAATATTTTATTCCAAAAAATAAGAACAATTAATTCAGTTGATAGATATAGTCGTTATAATAAAAAAAACAGTTGCCACTGCAAGGTTTCGAACTTGCAACGGACGCCAAAAATTACAGAGCGTATGCCTTAGGCCGCAGCCACGACGCTTCACGCTAAATCTAACTTATTTATGTTACTTAAAGTACAGCTGGCCGGACGCTTAACTTTGCATGCAAAATTCTCGTAAATTAAGGCCTAACCTATGCACTCAAACCCTCTTACACTTTTTATACCCTCGACCTCCCCTTTTGAATGAACTATGGCTCATTCAATTTTGTATTTCGCAATTCGTGTCCACCCTTGTTAGTAGTTTGCTAATTAGTACTTTATAACATAATAAAGTACAGTGATTCAACAAATTTTGTAATATTAAAGTACATTTTAACATAAATTTTTGAGTAAAAGTTTATTGCCAAGACATTTTTAAAGATAAGTACAGTATATAGTTTAAATAAGTTTTAAAAAAAGAAAAAGAAGAAAAAAGAAGAAAAAAGAAAGAGGAAAGAAGAAAGAAGAAAGAAGAAAGAAGGGAAGAGAGAAAAAGAGAGAGAGAGAGAGAGAGAGAAAGAGAGAGAAGGAGGGAGATTGATTGATTGATTGATTGATTGATTGATTGATTGATTAATCACTTTCCAAAAATTCAAAAATAGCTGTTATATATGTGTCTAAATGATTTTCTTTTGACTTGTGTTTCGCTTTAAAGCAAGGGCAGCCGCGCGTCGCAATTTCTGGTTGCGCTGGCGGCGTCGGCCCTTTACTCCCGCTTGTGACGCTCCTCTCCGGGGTTCCACTTAAATGATTTTATGCAATTATGCTGTTGTATTCTCTAGGTTTCGCGACCGTTTTTGGAGATGTTAAGCTTGTTTACCTTCACTGTTTAGGAAAGATTCAAAAAAGAAAGAAAAAAAGAATTCGGATACCACCCGGAATGGCTATGCACCGTGAGTAGCTCTTCCGAACAATTCGAATGCCACCCGAAACGGCTATGCACCGTGAGTAGCTCTTTCGAAAAATTCGGATTTTTTAGCGCGTCTATCTATTTATTTATTTTAATCGTTTTTCCTCGGTTTCTCCGAAAATCAGTCACGACGTCAGATGTTAATTTCGCGAAAACCTCCGTGTATATATATATATATATATATATATATATATATACACAATGATGTGGACTTACTACTTGGATGATCTCGCCTGGGTGCTGTTGCGTCTTGTAGCC
>NW_018023262.1:10806-13677 GCF_002006095.1 Pseudomyrmex gracilis | reverse complement strand
TACGGTGTCGAATAATTTGGTGTCGAATAAATCTGTGTCCAATAATTTTGTGTCCAATAATTTGGTGTCGAATCGATTGGTGTCGAATCGTACTGTGGTCAAACGGAACACGCCCTTTCAATATATGTAAATATTTCTTAACTTCAATAAGAATAGGATTTTCAGAAGGAACAACAATACTTGTGTGTTTTGCAGATAATTCCAATCGTAATTTTTTAATTTCAAGCCACCCATCCGATTTATTTTTAGAAGTAGTATTTCTTTCTTTATAAGATATCTATTACAAAAAAACGCAAAATTACACTTAAGTATCTAATTATATCATAAAAATACTACATTATTATATGCTACATAAAAATTACTTTCCATTAATTCAAAATAATTATCGGATCCAAAAGTGCTCCGCAAACATGAGTTTCATGAATTGGAAATCGCTTTTTTTAATTTTGTAATAATAATAATAATAAGATAGAAGCGGGGGGGGCTATTAGAGTCCTTTTATGTCACCTAGATCTATAAGATCTTCTGTGACTTCTGCTAGTTGCTTATCGGTCTATCTGCTTCAGCCCGGCATTTTCTGCCAGGCTTTGCAGATGGCTGATCTTGATATTTTTTAGGTCCTCGGGCTTCACAAACATGCAGCCTAAGGATCTGAGTCTTTTAAGAGCTAAGGATGGACAGCGACACAGTATATGCTCGCTGTTCTCTTTTTCCTCACCGCATAATCTGCAGTTTGCTGTGTCGGCCACTTCTATGTTGTACAAATGTGCCCAGTGTCCAGTTAGAAGACCAATACTTAATCTTAGTCTATCTTTATCCATAGCCAGCAGTTCTTTAACCCTGCTTGACGATGGCTGACTCATCAAGAGTTTGGCCTGGCGGCAGGTTTTCAGTTTCTTCCAAGAGTCCTGGCGCTCTCGCTTCAGCCGATCCTTGATGTAATTTTTCCCAACGGCAAAAGGAACGCTGACTTTTTGGCCAGCTGGTTCCTCTAAGGTGCCTAGCTTTGCCAAGCCATCCGCTATCTCATTACCGCGGATACCTTGATGGCCGGGTACCCAGATTAGTGTGATCTTGTTATGATCTCCCAATCTGTTCAGAGCTTGCATGCAGTCCTAAACCACTGATGATTCAGTGGTGGTCTTAGCAAGGGCTCCTATAGCGGCTTTACTATTTGTGTAAATATGGATCCTCCTGCTCATCGTCTCCTTTAAGAGCAGGAGTCTTGCACATTCCAGGATAGCCAAGACCTTTGCTTGGAAGACCGTGGCTAACTTATCTAGAGAGAAAACCTCACTGTGATTGTTTCCTGGACAATATATACTTGCTCAAAAGCGGTTGTTTGCTCCAGATCCATCGGTGAACCACGCATCTATGTTCGGTTGGATCTGTAGGTTTTTATTACACCATTCAGCTCTAGTGGACAGTTTATAGAAAACGCCTTGTTCACTTGGTATATTTTGGATATTCTATCTTGCTTCAGTATTAAGGAAAATTTGTGGAGAAACCCGAGCTTGATATGACCTATCCCGAATTGTCTCTACTCTCGTTGACACTTTAGTTTATATGCTGTGAGTCTGGCGGTGCTGATTATTTGTTGATTTAAAGGAGGAATACAAAGTGCTACTTCCAGCGCCTCTGTTGGTGTTGTTCTCATAGCCCCTGCCGCAGCCCTTAGGTAGTTACCCTGTAGGCTTCTAGCAGGTTCTTTGCTTCCGTCATTTCTACTCTAGGCCACCAGACCATAGCAGCATATGTTAATCTCGGTAACAATATCGATTTGTTTATCCATAGGGCAGCATTCAGTTTAATGCCCCAGGACTTTCCCATTACTCTTTTACACGCCCAAAAAGAGGCGTAAAACTTGGATCTTTTTATTTCGAGATGTGTCTTCCAGCTTCCAGTTTGGTATCTAAGACTCCCAAGTATTTGACTGATTGGACGTATTCTATTTCCTCATGCCAGAACCTTAACGGCTCAATGGCCTCGGGTTTATATTTCCTGATGAAAATCATGGCCTTGGTCTTTGATGGATTAGTCCGAAGTCCTTTTGATTGACACCAGTTTTGCGTAAGCGTAAGTGCTTTTTCTATTCTATCTTTGAGTATTGCAAGAAAGGTGCCCCCACCACTATGGCCACATCATCAGCGTAACCATAGACGGGGAAGCCCGCTTTCCGGAACTTCTCAAGAAGTTCATCCACCACTAGGCACCACAGTAAGGGAGATAGTACTCTCTCCTGCGGACAACCTTTGGCGGGGAAGCCATGGGGCGTGTTCCATTTGACCACAGTACGATTCGACACCGATCGATTCGACACCANAGAATACAAGATTCCCCCTGGAGCGAAGCGGAGGCCGGTTTACCCGGCGGAGAATACAAGATTCCCCCTGGAGCGAAGCGGAGGCCGGTTTACCCGGCGGAGAATACAAGATTCCCCCTGGAGCGGAGCGGATGCCGGTTTGCCCGGCGGAAAATACAAGATTCCCCCTGTAGCGGAGCGGAGGCCGGTTTACCCGGCGGAGAATACAAGATTCCCCCTGGAGCGGACCGGATGCCGGTTTACCCGGCAGAGAATCTAAGATTCCCTCGGAGCGGAGCGGATCTCTGAGTTGCGGTCGGTTTGCCCGACTGAGAAGAAGCTTCCCTGCTTGCTACTCGTAAGACCCGGAGATCGGAGCAGATCTGATCTCCTTGATTTTCGGGCCGGCTTTTATACCCGAGTTTTTCCCCGGGGCGGGGGTTTACAAGGATGCGCGAATAAACATATGTTTGTTTGTCGCGGTGAGTTTCGTGGCGCGGCGAGGTGCGCGGTGCGGGCGCGGTACCAACTGGTACTTGTAGGCGCGGGGTAGCGCGCGGTGCGGGGAC
>NW_018023262.1:8532-10587 GCF_002006095.1 Pseudomyrmex gracilis | reverse complement strand
CGGTGTCGAATCGTACTGTGGTCAATAGAGTATCACCCGAAGCTATGCACCACCGAGTCTTCATGACTAGCAGTCAGGGTTCTTCCTGTAAGCATGCTTTGTGTCCAGTCTGCTAACGGAGCTGGAATGTCATATCTGGTCATCGCTTTCCCGATCACATCATACGAGGTGCTATCAAAAGCTCCCTCAATGTCCAGGAATACGCCCAAGACATATCCCTTTGCCTCCAACTGTGCCTCACAAGATAGTGCAGGGCAGTATCAGTTGATCTGCCCTCTCTGTAGGCATATTGAGAGGAGGCCAGTGGATAGGATAGGTAAGCAAAGGGCCGTTTTTCAGAAATCCATCAATCAACCTCTTCAACGTTTTAAGAACAAAGGAGGTGAGACTAATAAGCCTAAAGTCTTTGGCTAATATGTAGCTATTTCTGCTAGGCTTAGATATGAAAACGACTCTCGTTCACCTCCAAGCCTGGAGAACGTGTCTTAGAACAATACTTACCCTAAAGATTTTTGTGAGTAAACCAATTAAAATTCCCAGATCCTCCTGAAGGAGAATCGAGTAAATTCCATCTAGTCCCGGTAATTTGTGGAAGTTGAAGGTCTTAACAGCCCATTCAACACCTCTCGGATAAACAACCTTTGCTGCTAAATGCCATTCCCTGGGCTTATATTCCCTGGGCTTTGACCGACTAGATTGTTTTTCAATTGTCAAATCCTAGGAAGTGGACATCCATTAGATGTTTTAGAATGTCCGATCCTTCCTCAGTAATGTTCTCTGTTGGAAGCTTAAGACAGCCTAACTGAGGACACTGATCTAAGCTGAAGACTCTGCAAAGCCTGGATGCCTCCGGGGCACTCTCAATACTTTCACAGAAATGTCTCCAGCTTTTGCGTTGTAACGGTCCTATTTTTCGTTAGAAATATTTTTGTTTCTAAGTGAGTTTACTTGCTGCGGATTAGCTCGTCAGAACCAGGCAAAGAAACAAAGGTAGAAAAAAGCAAACTCGGTGATTTATAATAACGAGTTAAATTTATTCAATTAAAACAAAAGAAACAACAAATAAAAATAATANNNANNAAGAAATAATGAAAAGACTATGCTGCGGAATTTATCGCGCGTGAGNAAGTCACGTTTTCGGCCGGTTCGCTTAAGTCTATGTACAAAAACTAAATTCCGGGCAGACGGCTGGTACTTTAAACGCGGAAGCCACGGTCAAGGCCGTCCAGGAGCCTCGGCTAGATGTTTTGACGCGCAAGTGCCGCGGTATCGCTCTCAACGCGGGTTATCGCGAAAACCGTCTTTATTGCGGCGAAAGTCTCTTTTCTATAAAAGAGATTTACACGCTGTCGGATCACCAACCGAGTTTTATCGGTTTGCGAAAAAAATATTTACAATGCCGGAAAGTTACTTTTCTTCCGAAAAAGTAAACTTTGTCGTTCGGGAGATCTTGCGTCGCTAGGCTTTTCTTACTTTCGTGCTTCGCTGATTTCCTTGAAGCGGCTCCAACGAAAAGAGAGCCGGTTTTCCCGGCGGAGAATCGACAGATTCCCCGAGCGGAGCGGATAAGAGAGCCGGTTGTCCCGGCGGAGAATCGAAAGATTCCCCGAGCGGAGCGGAAAAGAGAGCCGGTCTTCCCGGCGGAGAATCGAAAGATTCCCCGAGCGGAGCGGAAAAGAGAGCCGGTTTTCCCGGCAGAGAATCGAAAGATTCCCCGAGCGGAGCGGAAAAGAGAACCGGTTTTCCCGGCGGAGAATCGAAAGATTCCCCGAGCGGAGCGGAAAGGATGCCGGTTTACCCGGCGGAGAATCGAACGATTCCCCGAGTGGAGCGGAAAGGATGCCGGTTTACCCGGCGGAGAATCCAAGATTTCCCGAGCGGAGCGGAAAGGATGCCGGTTTACCCGGCGGAGAATACAAGATTCCCCCTGGAGCGGAGCGGATGCCGGTTTGCCCGGCGAAGAATACAAGATTCCCCCTGGAGCGAAGCGGAGGCCGGTTTACCCGGCGGAGAATACAAGATTCCCCCTGGAGCGAAGCGGAGGCCGGTTTACCC
>NW_018023262.1:2890-7772 GCF_002006095.1 Pseudomyrmex gracilis | reverse complement strand
CGCTTCGTGGCGCGGGGAAACGCGCGATGCGGGCGGCGCGCAGGCCGTCGGCGTATATTTTAATATACGCCTGTTTCACGTGATTATTTGGCGCAAAGCGCCGCGTTTTTGGCCGGGACGGATGGTCGGTCCCGGCCGTAACGATTTGCATCGTTACATCCCCCTCCTTCTTAGGGGAAAGACGTGTTCTTGCACGTCTGTAGGCGTCCTCGGCCGTCGAAGCGCAGGACCCATCGGCCATCGGGCAGGTTCACTTTGAATTTCCTCCAGACGTGCCGGGCCTTGTGTGGCACGTCGATGAACCTCCCTGGCTGGATCTCTACCTGGGTGGCGAGTGGCGCTGGCGGCAGGGCAGGAGCGGCGGCGATGACGTTCACCGTGGCCTCGGTGACGGGAGCCTGTATCCTGGCTGGATATGGCCAAGCCGTGGCCTGGATCCGTGTCCCCGGTGCTGCTCGGCGGGCGTTTACGTCCGGCGCCGTCAGTCGACGGATCTTCCTTGCCGTCTCGGGAACNGCCTTGGCGGGGGCCGTTGGTTTTGGCCCGTCGAGGTCCTCGTCGAGGTCTGAGTCCCCAAATAGGTCTTTTAAAACCTTTCGTCGGTTCTTAACCGGTTTTGATTCCGGCGGTGCTATCTGTTTATCTACCAAGTGGATTATGCTTTCAAAGAGCGTTTCCAGAGTTTCGTCCGGCATTTGAGAGTAATTCTCCGCAATAGCTTTCTCTGCGCTCATTGTGGCGAATGGTGCTAAGACGATTTTTCCGGCGGCTTTTATAGGCCGGGAGCTGTTGTTTTTTGGGTGTTTGCCCTTGATCTCTATTGTTGCCGTTGCTCGTGGTTCGTTTTCGTCTGTTTCGGTTTCGCTATCGCTTTCTCTGTCGTTGTTTTGATCGCTCGGTCGTATTCTCTTTAGGTCTCTCACGTGCACGTGCCGGTGCCACTTGTTTTGCTGGTCTTTTAAATCCGCGATTACTGGAGAGATGTATCGTTTGACTTTTAGCGGTCCGATATAACGTGGCGCGAGTTTTGCGTTGAAGTCTCGCGCTTTGTTTGATAGCGGGTATACTCGTTTCCACACCTCTTCTCCTATTTCCGGTCTCCAATCTTGTCGCCGTAGATCGTAATGTCGCGCCTGGTGTTGGAATGTTCGAGCAAAATGTATCCTGACTAGCTCGAACGCATCTTCTAGTCTTTTTTTTAGTACATGCGGTGCGGCTGCGGCGGCTCGTGGTGGACGATCTTTGTCGTTCGGGCGTGCCAATTCTCTGCCGTGGTTTAAGTAGGTTGGTGAGTATCCGGTCGAGTCGTGTCGCGCCGTGTTGTAGGCGAACTGAAGCGCTGGGATTTTCTCGTCCCATTTTTTCTGGCTGCGTGTGACGTACTGCGCTATCATTGTCTTGATTGACCTGTTCGTCCTCTCCACTGGGTTGCACTGCGGTGTTCTGGCTGGTGTAAACCGGTAATGCACTCCTAGACTCTGTAACATTTCAGACATTTGTTTTGACTTTAGTTGTGTGCCGTTGTCGGAGATAACTTCCTCCAGGCAGCCGTGTCGTAACACGATTTGCTCGTAGAATGCTGTCGTGACAGCAGAACCGGTGGCTTTTCGTAGTGAGTTTAACTCCACCCATTTCGTAAATCTATCTTGCATGACTAGCAGCCAGATGCATCCTTGACTTGACCTCGGTAATGGACCGATTAGGTCAATGGCCACTTGTTGCCAAGGTGCATTTACTGGCTCGGTGTGGAGTTTTCCTGCCGGCTTTGTCGGCGGAATCTTATGCCGCAGACAATTTTTGCAGGTCCGGACATATTTTAATATGTCTCGGAACATGCCCGGCCAGTAATATAGCTGTGCCACCCGTGCTATTGTCTTTGCTGCCCCTAAATGACCCGCGGTCGGTTCGTCATGGAAGCGCGCCATAATGCTGAGTCGTTCTCCCGTGGGAATGCAACGTTTCCATTGTTTCTCGGGTTCTGTTTCTCGGAAATCGAGGCTGTGTAACACGTGTCTATACAGTTTTCCGTCGCGGATCTGGTAGTCGAGTAGGTCCTCTGGTGACTCTGTCAATTTTGTCATTAATTTGTTATACCATCTGCATGGTTTCTCGCCCTGGATGTTACACAGCTCATTTTTCCGAGACAAAGCGTCTGCTACTTTATTAAGTGTGCCTTTCTGGTATTTCATCTCGAATGTATATTGCTGTAGCTCGAACAACCATCTCGCTAATCTGCCAGTTGGTTCCTCGAGCCGTTGCAACCATTTCAGTGACTGGTGGTCGGTTATCACAATGAATCTATACTCTTCCAGGTACATTCTCATTTGCCGTATACCCCAGACCACGGCAAGACATTCCAGCTCGGTTGCGCTATAGTTTTTCTCGGCGCCATTGAGTGTTCGGCTGGCGTAGGCGATTACTCGTTCGCCTTCCTCCGAGTTCTGTGTTAACACTGCCCCCAGTCCGTGAGTACTAGCATCCGTCTGTAGTATAAATTGTATTGTAAAATCCGGGCATGCTAGCACTGGTGCGGTGGTTAGTATTTTTTTAAGTTGCTGAAATGCTTGTTCCTGTGCGTCTTCCCAGTGCCATTTGATATTTTTCCGGGTGAGCTGTGTTAGCGGTGCTGCGATTGTTGCGAAGTTTTTTATAAAGCGNCTGTACCAGGANGCCACTCCTAGAAATTGTCTCACTTTTTTTAGATTNGTCGGTGTTGGCCACTCCNTNATTGCTACTATCTTTTCCGGATCGGTGTGGATTCCGTGTCGGTTAATGACGTGTCCGAGGTACTTTAAACTTTNCCGGCCGAATCGGCATTTGTCCGGATTTGGTTTCAATTTCGCGTTCCGTANACGCCGGAACACTTCCTTTAGCAGCGTCAGGTGTTGCTCGAAAGTTTTGNTGGTGACTATTATATCGTCGAGGTAGACCAGCACATGCGGTTCCAGTTCCGGTCCCAAAACTGTGTCTAGTAGACGCTGGAATGTTGCTGGTGCCGAGTGCAGGCCGAACGGCATCACCCGGAATTGCATGAGTCCTCTGCCTGGTACGGTGAATGCCGTTATTGCTCGGCTTTCTGATGTCAACGGTACCTGCCAGTAGCCGCTTTTGAGATCGATTGTGGATAAATATCGAGCCCCTCTTAATGTATCCAGTGTTGCCGGGATGTGCGGAAGCGGGTATGCATCTTTCTCCGTGACTTCATTTACTTTCCGGAAGTCGATGCAGAATCGGTATTCTCCGTTTTTCTTTTTAACTATTACGACCGGTAAACTCCATGCGCTTTTTGACGGTTCTATTACTCCCTCTTCCAGCATGTTATCCACCTCTGTGTCGATTATTGCCTGCATCGCCGGATTTCTTGGTCTGTATCTTTGTTTAATCGGAGTTTGATTTTTTAGTCAAATTTGATGGCTCAAAATACTGGTCGGACCCTTGACGTTCTCGACTTTCTGGAGTTCGTTGTCCAGAAATTCCTTCAGTTGTTTTTTCTCTCTTTCTATCAACGGCGACAATCCCTCCGCCATTGTCAGAATGTCTGGGTTCCGTTCCCTTTGCTGAAAGATTTGGCCTCCCGCTGGAAAAATTGGCAACTCCATTTTGTGCCATAAATCCACCCCAATGAGCATCGGTGTTGGTAGTCCTGGCATGACTAAAAAATTGTGTTCGTATTTTTTTCCTCTGTAGGAAATTTTTAGTNGATATGCTNTTTTTATGTTTGACTGGATCCCATTGGCGACCGTAATTCCTGTGTCCGCTGTTTTTTCCGTGTAGCCATGTTTTTGCGCTAATTCTGCGGCCTCACTATTGATGAATGAGAAGTCCGATCCGGTGTCTATAAGTGTCTCGATCGTGTTTTCGTGGAATTTTATCCAAATGTACGGCCGCGGTTTGAAGTTTATTCCTGCTCGGACCGGATTGCTGCGGCAGTTTCCCCGGTCCGTGCGGCGTTTCCTGGACGCGGATGACAATCCTTTGTCAGGACCCCGTCTTTGCCGCACTGCGAGCAGAATTTCCTTGCTGGCCTCTGACACTGCTGTCGCGTGTGGCCCCGCTGTTTGCAGCGCCAGCAGCATTCTGCTCGGCTGTACACTGCCGCTGCGACGGCTGCCGGTGGCTTCCGGAATTCTTTCTTTTGTTCTTCAAGTTCTTCATACTCGGCAACTAACGCCGTTAGTTCTCCTATCGTGTGGAAACTTCCCCGACGTATGAAGAACTTGAATTCGGGTGCCATGTTCGTGTATAGACGCTGTAGTTGTTGCTCAATAGTGAACTCTCCTGCTCGTCTCATCTTAGTAAGGAGCTCGGTTGCATATGTTGTGAACGGCTCGTTTTGCTTTTGTCTCCGATTCAGTACCTCCGTTGTAAGTTTCTCTCGGAATGCTGGTGAGAGGTACTGACTCAGAAACTCTTTTCGAAACTGCTGCCACGTATCGAAGAACGCCTTGTTGTTCCGGTGCCACAACAATGCTTCTCCGCGCAGCAGTACTGGCAATGCTTTTAACAGCGTTTCGTCTGGGCAGCCCGCCGCCTCGGCTAGTTCTTCGATATGCTCGAGGAAGCCGAGCGGGTCTTTCCCGTCGAATTGTACCCCCCACTTGCGCAGTTGGCTCAGTGCTTTTCCTGCGTCCGGTGTGACTTGTTGCGGTGTCAGTGGGTTTTGTACTTCGTTTGTGGCGCGCTCCTGCGTTCCTGGGTACGTCGGATTTTCTTTTGAGAAAATTCTGAGTCTGTGTCGTAATTCCTCTATTGTTCCTGACGAGTCTATCTCGCGGCTCGTCAGCTCGTTAATTAGTTGCTCTTTGGATAGTTTTTGGATCCAAGCCATTGTTGGATTTTTGTTAGCTGTAACAGCTCAAAACAGACAAAACAATCTCAACCA